>NW_015150971.1:92382-121736 GCF_000732505.1 Cyprinodon variegatus | reverse complement strand
AGTGTTTCTGTGCTTACTATTTAAAATCTAATAAAACAGTTTATGGGCTGGTCTTAACAAATTGTGTAAAATCAAACCTACTCTTGTTTAAAGTGTGACTTACAACCATCCACTCCACCCCCCCTTTATCTGGCCCTACTGAAGAACACGGTAAAGTATACAGCTGCAGCTTGATGGTAGATTTGTAGGATATGTTTAACATTCACTTTTAGCGAGCTTATTGGGTTAGAAGGCTATCCAGACAATAAAATTAATTAAGAAAACCCTCCTCCATGCATCAATGTCATCCCTTAATTTATCATTTTAAATAAAACATTAGATAAATCAAACTTAGAGCTTAAAGTGTTTTTAGTGCTCTTTTTTTGAAGTTCTATTATTCATGCCATGCTATACCTAAGAGCAAGTTAATCAGTGTAGGTCAAATCAAATTAAGCAAAAAACTACTGAACAGATGACGTAACTCATTCCAGGTGCGTCTGTTTTTCTGAGCAACTTTGTGACCAATGGCTGCTGAGATTCAGATCCAACAAAACACTTTAAAACGAGCAGAAAACTGTCTGTTTTAGCAGCAACATTAAAAACACCGAGATGATGTCCTGCAGAGCAGACAGTGTTTCCAGAATCTTCCCTCTCTGTCCAGTTAAGTGGAGGCATCAGCTGATTGCTGTCCTCATTCCGCGGATGCAGCAACTGCTTTGTGATCTCACCGTGTTTTTCTTCTGAACCATTTTATCCAGCTTTTTGGCGATGCGCTCCACCTCCTGGGTTTTAGCCATTTCTGCGGACTCTTCTGCGTCAGTTCAGCTGCTGTGCTGCGGCGAAAACCTCCATTTAAGAAGAGGGGTGGAAAAATCCTTCTGTATTTCTGTCTGTTTCCACGCAGCCCGTGGGGTTTCTGCCCCAGCTGCTGAACCTCTCTCGTTTGTTGTGGTGTGACACAAGAGGATGATGGGAGATGGAGTTTATTCAGACAGACCAAACCTCAGCTGCTCCAACTCAAAGGATTGTTTTTCTTCAGATAAATAGGCTCCAATAACAAGTAAAAAATGATGATATAAAAAAGCCTTTTAAATAATATTTCCATAAATAATGTCTGAATGGTAAGGGTCTGTTTCTTGTAATCAAACTAATTTCAATCAATGTGGTTGTTTAAAAAATATGGAATAAAAAGCAGCTCTGACTTTTTGCAATTGAACTTTTCAAGACCAATAGTTTTATTGGTCTTAAAAACAGTAAGTAACACGTTTTTAGGAAGTGGAATGTTTGCCTTTATAAGAAATATTACATATGATAGCCTTTAATGAGTAACAAAACAATCATTAGTGAGACATTAACATGAAAAGGTATACTAGAAAATAACGTTATAAAACACTGAAAAAGGAGGATTTTTTTTTTTATCAGTGATGATTATTTTCAGCAAATCAACTAAATAAATTAATGATAACAAAATAATACAACTGAACATTTCCAGAACATAACTTTAAATGTTAAGAATTTTCAGGTCAATGAAACAGAAAAATAAATATGCTAAAAAAAAAAAAAAAAAAAACTGAACATTTCCAGAACATAACTTTAAATGTTAAGAATTTTCAGGTCAATGAAACAGAAAAATAAATATAAGACCTGCCGAGATATGCAATTATTAAAGTAAATACTTTGAGATCTATTTTAGCACCTTTCTACAGAGTGTTTAGCTTGTGAATAAGAAGTTCTTGTTATATCTGTGATTCTGCAGGGTCTGCAAGATCCACCTCTGTCTTAAAGATGAGTGTAACTGCTAAAAAGGATAGCGTCCTTATGTTGCCTACTGTCTGTGATATGTTACCTAAAGTTAATTAATTTTAAAAATGTCTATCAGTTAAGTAAAAAATTTAATTAGCTCATTTAAAACATTAAAACGCTAATTAAAAAGTTAGAATTAGATAAGTTAAAAAGTAAATATTTCATGTTCCTTTATCAGCATTAAAGAGACATTATGTACATTTTTCTTAAAACTTTCTTTAAACTAGCCTTTCTATTTGATACTTAATGACTGAAACATAATTTGATTTGTAGACTGACACCTCAGTAGTTCAGCAGTGATGCAGCAATAAGCCTGTTTAATGGTTACCAGAAGTTTCTGTGCTGTTAAATGGGTCCGACCTAGCCACCATTTAAACGTTATGTTCAAGAATAATTTCATCGATATTCAGAGGGGACCGACATCCAGGTAAAAAACAAACAGACAAAAAAACCTTAAGCAAGAGCTACAAGAAATAGCAGAAGAATGCTGCAGTTCCATGTTTTGTCAACAGGTGGCAGTATCATTAGAAAAGTAAGGCCTCTTTAATGCTTTGAGGGTTATTGCAAAAATCACACGTGTAAAGAGAGCCAAGCGAGAAAACGTTTGACTTGTAACCAATGATTTGTCTGTATTTCTGGGTGTTGATACTTCAGACATAAGAGTCTCTGTTTACAGACTGATCTACACATTTGTAGATCTTAGTACACATATTAGCAAATCTTAGCACATGTTTGTAGATCGGAATACAGATTTATGGACTTTTTATACATTTGCATATGTGATTACAGGGAAGTTATTTCAAAATGTGCAGATTCTAGTACAGACACATCTCTGCTCACACATTTTCAAATCCTACTGCACACAAATCGAAATACACACACACACACACAACTCTCCGGACACATTTGCAAATGATATTGCAATAATTATGTCCCCATATAGGTTTTGTCTTCCAATAACACTCATGATGGAAATTTTGGATATCAGAATATTTCGCTGAGATTCCTATAAAGTGTTAGGTTTTCAAGCAGCTGTCGTCTCATCTCCACTGCACCGGTAATAGTGGTCAACACAGTGGTGTTATATTCTTCTAGAATATCTTTCAGCTTCCCCTATCAATGCTTTCACTTTTTCATTTTCTGAATACGCTCTATCACTCTATTATATAACCAGGTGGTTAAAAAAAAAAACCCGGTGTTAAAGGGTTAATACTAATATACTCTCACGTAAAAGTTCAATATGGTTCAAAGTAGTAAAAAGTTATACATTAAAAAAAAAGAAAGAAACACGTTTATATTTTTATCTACAAAAAAAAGGTTTGTTCGACTTATATGTTTTTCACATCTTTCACTAGATGTCAGTATTTCCAAATGATTAGGTTTTCCATTTTCCACTGTGTACAGTACAGTGTTCACCAGGAAATTCACTAGTTGCTGAACTGTCAAAATCTTTTACTCCAAATGGTAAAGGTACTTCAAAACCTTTTTAAGTGATGATAATAAATATTGTACCGTACTAAGCTCAGAGTAAAACATCAAGTCTTTGTATTAAATCAATAATGTTAAAATAAAATAAATGTCCTGTCTCAAGTCTTCATGGAATTGTACAGACCATGGGGTGGGCTGATTACAGTAAGTTCTAAAAGATGATAATATTATATTCCCTGAACTTTTGGCATAAGTTGTCATTGTAAGGGCAATGACAACTATGGCGCCTATAGGTAATAAACAAGATCTCACAGCTAAATAAAAAGGTTCTCCTACCAAGGTTCCAAAACATAGAATCAAGCTTCTACCAAGCCAGATGTAGCTTATATGATGAGAAAAAGTAGAGAGAAATCATGAACATTAAAGTTTAACCAAGTAAAAGGTATGAAAAGAGGAGAACCACTGAAATATCCTGTGAACAAAGAACTGGTTATGTTTTGGGTTTGTTTATGAACTTTAATATATTCTATATACTTTAACATATAGCAGTTGTCCAGTTGTTGTTCTGTCTAACATAACCACAAGGTTAGTGATCTGAGCAAAGTAAAACTCCAAAGGTTCAGCTTTCATCCTTGTGACTGGCCTGTTCCTAAGATAACTGATGAAAAAAAGTTTCTGGCCGTGTTTTGTCTTTTACGTCGAACAAAAACTAGTTTAGTCTATTTTATAAATTTGCACATGGGTTTGTTTACATTAGTGGATATAATGAACATATTTAATGAATAGGAAATATTAAAATTAAACCTGTAATATGCTTAATGTGACACACTTTATGATCTATGTAATCTAAAACTCACATAGTGCCGCCTGCTTGTAATGATGGCATGAGACTTTATCATCATCCTCATCCAAATTTCAGCCAGACTCTCCTCTGAGTCTTGGAGAAACTTCATATTGCAGCCAAACTCATCTCATACCGAAGATCTGCAGGGAGAAGCGGCAGCAACATCAGAGGCTGCTGACAGAGAAGCTGGCATCCTCTATGTAATGTTTTCTTGCGGCGAAAATAACTTCCATTATACTTTAAATGTTCTCTGCTATTGTGTTCTTTGCTTTTTTTTTTTTCTTTTTTTTTTACTGTTTTATTTATTTTATCATTACTGACTTTTTTCTGTGAATTCCCGTTCTGCCAGATAAAGGATTTCTCTACCTTTATCTTTCTTTGTGGTTTTCTTATTAAAGTAGACTCTAATCTTCCTGCCATCTTTTTTTGCATATCTCTTCTTTACAGTAATTGTTTGTAATTTGCTGTCTTTTTTTCCCCATTGTTTTATCTTCTCTCTATAGCGTATTTGCTTTTCCAGATTTCTTTCCCCATTTTTTATAGTTCTTAAAGACAATGCAGTGAGGAGGTTTGATTCCAGCTTCATGTCAAAGCATCCTTTGATGGTGCACCACACCCCAAGTTCTTTACATCTTCATACCCTGTAGCTTACTGTATGACTGAAATTAATTTTAAATGGTTGGTATGACCTGCGATGGACTGGCGGCCTGTCCAGGGTGTACCCTGCCTCTCGCCCATTGACTGCTGGAGATAGGCACCAGCACCCCTCTCTACCCCAATTGGGACAAGCGTGTAAGGTAATGGATGGACGGTTGGTATGACTAAAAAAGTGCAGTTTGTTCAGTCCAACCAGCTTTCAACATTTCTCAGGTGGATTTTCCTTTCTTTAAAAAACAAAGACAAAGTACAACATGGCTCAAATGGACATTTAAGACATTTAAGATGTTACAGTTATACACATTGAATATACATCTTCAACTTTATTGGATGCATACAAAATGATCTAATCTGCTCTAAAATGGTATTGCTTTTAGGAAATATACCTGAAATGTCTGTCCCTCGATGCAGCAATTTCTGCCCACAGAAAATATGACCACAGTCAAAGCTTCTAGGACTAGTTTGCTGGTGTTGTGGTTCAGCGTTTGACATATTATACTGGACTATTTATGTATCGCATTCAGCAGCTGTCTGGACTCATTTACCATCAGCGAGAAAGAAATTAACTACACAACACAATACTTGGACGGATGTTTGAAGGAAATAAGAATACCTCCATCCATCCAACAGAGAGGACTCTTCCTGTCTCCCATCAGAGCTTGCAAGGAGTCCATAGATCTAGTACGGGCAGAAAGGACACTTCCTGGTGGCGTGTGAAGGTCAAAATGAAGATCTAAAGATCAAGGAAAGTGGGCACTTCCTGCTTCAAATGAAGCTTGTAACACAGGAGGACTTCCTGGCGTCAGAGGTTACCTGAATGAGTCGATACATCAAGAAAAGAGGTTCTATTGATCTCATTCATGTAACAAATGCTTCCTGGGAACTTATCCACAATGGACAGAGCACACACACCACAAGAGTACCTGGAGTTTCCTACAGACGATGTCCAGGAGACACAATCAACACATGATTTAGATAAATATTATGGATCTGAATCTGAAGAGAAATCTGTTCCTACAACTTTCATGTTTAATTCTTTAATCTAGCAGGAAAACAGTTTACCCAAAAACATGGAAATGTTTATTAAGTATTAAGATATAATCATGTTGTAAATGTTTGGAAACCGTCTTTAAATTCTATGAGTCCAACTGAGCAGGAGCCTTCTCACATTAATATGATGGAGAAAGCACCACTTTCCCAGACAGACAAACTTCTCTGCTGTTACGCTTTTATTAATTATCTCCATCTGTCTTGCAGGGCTCTTCATGCTGATCTTAGAATTGATAGAGCCATGTGTTTTTTTGTTTGTTTGTTTGTTGTTGTTTTTTTATCTATAAATGTTAGCACTCAGAGCTGATTACAAGTATTAAAAAAAATGCAAAAGCCTGGTTAATAATTTTTTTGTGCGAGGCTTTTTTGATTTTCAGACCACTGATGACACGTCTTAATTTCTATTCTTCTGGTGATTCATATCATTTGCTGAGCCTTCTTTTGTTCTGATACATTTTATGATGAAGTAGTAGGAAATGTGGACGACCATGTGGATGAATGCAACTTTTACACATCCTGGTGTCGGAACTAAGAATTAAGCAGAATTTACTGTTTCTATGGTTTTCTAAATGTGAACTGAAATTAAGGTGTTTTAATAGAAAATAGCTTAACTGTTTGAGAATCTTGGTAAAACATTAGGAATATGAAGACATTTATGATGTTTGTCAAAGACCATTTGATAATAAAATCAACAATGGAATAAATAACACTGACTACAGCTGAGATAATATTTTTTTCTCCAGAATGGATTGAGGATAATTTAGGAATCACAACAAGAATTGGGATTAGATCTATATAAAAACAATCTTCCCTTAAGTTTCTTCAAATCAAGGGCAAAATTAATGGTCATTTCTAAAGGAATATTCTGCAGGCTTTAATTGGATTTCTTTCTAATAATATGTTTTTTTATTTGCAAGTGATTAGCCTTTGGAAAACCTGTTTAAGTATTGGAAAACATTCTTTATTTTTTTAAAGTAGCTCTTATACAGAAATTGTTATTTTGTAATACTTCTATATATATATATATATATATAAATAAAACCATGTCTGTGATCCTCTCAAGAATAATGTGCGTTTTGGTTAATTTTCTTTGACTAACTCATTATATAAAACAAACACCACTGGTATAATAAAGACTAAAGGCCTTTCTCGGAGTCACTATTCCTTTCTTAAATATTGTTTCCAATACCGTATACATGCTTGAGTACTACTGTTACCTTTGACAAATGTTTTAAGCAGGAGTTGGTGACCCTTTGAATCCAAGTTTTGCTGTAGCTATATTAAACTTCACTACCATTTATGCTACCAAACCAAAAATCTATTTAAAGCACCTTTTCTCATCTTTAGAACCTGTGTAATACGATAAAGTTCTAACTACTGTAGTAGTACTAGTTCTTCTTAGGGGTAACATAATGTAAAAATAATATATATCTGCTGTTTATCTAAGCTTCAGCTAAATAGTATAACAGCACTCTTCTTGCTTCAATAACCCTTTGATTGATAAGTAGCCAACACGAGGTCGACCAACTGTTTGCACTAGTGAAACACATTTTTCACCATTTTCAATGCAAGTCACACTTGCCTGTTTAGACACACCATACGGTGCATATATTAATCCATTTTCTGCAGTTGCTTAATCCTTTTGGGTCAAATGTGATCGGAGCTCTTTTGGACAGGAAAGGGATACACCCCTGAGACACAGCCAGTTCTATCATAGGGCTACACTGAGGCACGAGGAAAAACAGCTCAAACCTCAACATAAAAAAAAAAATTAATAAAAAAACCTGCATGTTAATTTCTTAAAAAAATCTTGTTCCACAAAAATATTATAAGATTCATTGTATTTTATTCGGAGTAGCCTAAACTTGATGTGTCCTTATTTTTGTGTGTAATCGTAACAGTCGAATTGTAAAATTCAAATAGTAAAAAAATGTATAGTAAAAAATCTTGGTAGTGTTTTTTTACTCTCAGTAATCCAGTTCCATTGTTGACTGTGGTAGGAAAGTGTGTTTCCAACTGTTAACAAGCATTAGTGAATAAACCAATAATTCAAAAATGTTTGTGCTGCTTTAGACAATAGCATCATTGTACCACAGACGTTTAGCTTTATTAGCTGTGTGATTTAGTAGATCAAAGAGGCTTCTTTTGGTGGTGATCCGGATCACCGCCTGGATCTAGGAATTTTTCAAAAGGATTCTGAAAAATGTATGTATAAGTAAGACACAATATGTTGGGGGAAATTAATTACTTGGTGAAGGTCTGTGCTCTCCAGCTGCTTTTCTAGTTGTAGAGTTGAATACTTAGGATCCTAACTAACCCTAAAAGCATTCCAAATGTTGGTGAACAAATATTTTCTGAGTACATTAAGCCTTAGCTTTATGGTAAAAAATTGCATGGTTGCCTTGCAACAATAAACTTGTGATTTTGAATCCTGATTTATTTAGGGCAGTGGGATTTTCAAGATTTTACTACATTTTATTAAAAGAAAACAGTTTCCTCTGTATTTTTACATTAAAATTGTCAGTTTAACAGCAGTTCATCCCATCAGCACATATAAAGATTAGAGTGAGTCTAATTAAAATTAGCAGAAAGCTGAGGTTTTAATGGGCAGATGCTCTTCTAAATAATTGCCTGCCTATCATAGCGATGCTTAGCTTGAAAGAACAGCATGCAGCCATTATAAAGCTTTGCATCAAAACTGCAGACACTCTGTAAAGCACATTGCTTAAATTAGGCCCAGCTGCAAGCTAATTGTTAATCTCTTGGAACTTTGTGAAGTTTTCCAATTGATTTAATTCATGTTGGGATGACTTATCCATGGATTACCACTTTATGAGCACAGTTTCTTAGGCATGAATTTCTCTTTTGATCCTTTTTGCATCTGTGATTTTTTTCTGGGAGTTAATTCTTGCACATTTCAGTATCTGTTATGAGTAAGTACTCATTCTAGATTTGTTTGCATTTTGGAGCAGCTGCTTAACATTTCCAATTAATGCCTGAAGTAAAACTTTATTAAATTGGACAGGCATTGCAAAGCTGTGATTGTGGACATTGGAAGAGGATAAAGCAGAGGTACAATGAAGAGAACAGCAGAAAAGGTCTGTTGCATCTTATCCAGAATGTGCTCAATAATGTGGAAATATTGATAAACATTTCAAAGACAAATTTAGATGCTTTACTTCATAAAACCGAGAAACCTTCTCCCAAACCAGTTCCTTCTCATCTTCATTTATAAATAATAAAATTAAACTATATTATGTCAGCCTTTTAGTATTTTTGAAGATTTTTGGAACAATTTAAGATCCATGAGTCCCACAAATGTGTTTTAGACTCCATCACGTCTGTAAAATATGAACACAGGTGCATAAAACTTAGCTGCTGTATAACCTCAACATAAACATTGTTTCTATTTTCTGCAGTTAGTGTAAGTAGTTAGTATTTTAGTCAGTATTTATTTTGAATAATGAACTAATAAAATGTAATACTTGACATTAAAATGATTTCAGATTATTGTCAAAAACCCATCTGGGTTTTGTGGAAAAGGTCATCATTTTTTTAAGCCAATATTTTTAGCACTGTTTTTCTTTTCATCAGAACTTACTTACAGTAGCTGCCAGTTTTTCTTCTTTGTCAAATAATGTATCCTCATAGATAAGGGCAGAGTTTTATTCAGTGTTTTTGTGTGTCAGTATCTCTTGCTGTGTGTGTGTTGTTGTAAGGTTTCCTTCTGGCCCAGTCAGTTAGTCTTCCCGGTTTGCTGCTGGGCAGTGGGCGTGTGTCAGTTCCGTGTGAGTGGACCCATGTTTTATGAGGGTTTTAGGATGTGGGTGTGTGTGTGTGATCGTGTGTGTGTGTGTGTGGGAAGGTACTAGCAGCCCTACTCCCACACATTTCCCCTGCAGACCCCCTGCCTCAAATTCATGCTCTGTCCACATGCACTCTCATAAAAGCTTGATTGTCCTTTTCACTCTGGCTTTTATTTAATTTTTCTTATAACTGTTTTGGAGATTTGTTTAGTCCTGTAATCTTGATTCATCTTTCTAGACAAATACACCGGTTGTTTTGATGTAACCTAAACCTACTCTCTTCATGTAAGCTGTGCCTTTTGAAAGGCCTTGCAGCATCAGCAGACCTGAGCCTAGAGGGTCTTTTTATCTAGAAACTTGTATAGCAGCATCACTTCTTTCAGTTTCTGGATAGAAAATTTTCTTCAATAATCATTGGTAATATTACTTTTTCAAGGGTTGAAAGCATCATCATCATCATCATCATCATCATCATCATCATCATCATCATCATCATCATCCCAGTTGTTTTTTTTTTTTTTGTCCCTCTGTTAGATTCAAGACAGCACTCTGACTGGATATTCTAAAATTTTATAGTGAATACTAATAGTGATGTTAATCAGTTGACTTTCACTTTGCAGTCAAGCATTTGTTTGACTATTGAGATGAATAATCATAAAAATTTTCTAAATTTGCATCTAATTTGTTGCACTTGTTTGTTGTTTTCTGACACCATTTAATTCTTTAAAGTACATCTTGGCTTTGAAGTATTTTAGTAACTGCATATGTTAGGAATCCAGTTTGTGTGGGTTGTGTTTCTGTTTGTTTTCCCTCCACCACCAGGTGGCGCCTGGTTCTGGTTGGCCTTCTCACACACCTGCGGATGGTTGCCTCATTACCAGAGGACTCTTAAGCTGCTGACTGCCACTACCTCGACGCCAGTGTTTGCCAGTTTTGGGTACTCTAGCCAAGCTGAGTTTTGCTGAGTCAAACTGAGTTTTTTGTCACCCGAGTCTTAACCTTGTTGTTTTTTTGTCATCCTTTTTTGTCAGGAAGTCATCCTGCAAACTGGATTTTTTTGGACCTTCTCCCCCTGGAAGGATGTCTTAGCGTCAAGCTGAGCTGAGGATTCAAACAGGTGGTTTGGATCAACTTTTCCCCAAGGATTGTTTGGGCTTCACACTGAGCAGGAGATTTATCTCTACAAGAAACCGTTCAAGTACCATAGGAAATCTAAGTGGCAGTCAGCTCCTGCGTTCCTCAAGGAAACGCCTTAATCTGGGTAAACCCTGTCTGCCCTCCAACGAGCAAGTATATTACTGGAACAACCCACACTGACTGGATTCAAAGAAAGACACCTTTTCTGGAAACGTGAGTCCTGTTGCCTTTATTCCCTTTTACAATCGAAACACAAATTTCCCTTTGAGCCTGAACCGACCGCAGAATCTTCCCTTCACTTTTCAGTCCCGGTTTGCCAGTGTTCAGAGCAGCACTGGACCCTTCTCTACCAGTTCATAATAAACTTGTTAAACTTTCCCCTGGTCTCTCTGTTTTGTTTTCTGCATGTGGGTCAGATCTTTGGATAAAATCATGACAGCATAACATTGCCACATATAGCCCTGGTATCGTTTATATACAATTCTATTCTTTTTTTTCAATAAATGAGGATATTTCCTAAGAGAAATATGCTGTATTTATAAAGAACCAATAAAAAGTTGCAGTGAAAAGACTTTATTTGCAGATGGCCCTAAAATATCTAAACAGTATGTAATACTTTGCATTTTGGTCAATATTGATGGATGGATGGATGGACGGACGGACCGACAGACTGGTGAATGGATCTTTTAAAATTTTTATATATTTGTAATCTCTTGTGCAAACCACTGGACTTACAGTACACATGGTCTGGAAACTATATATGCAAAATATTTTCTTTTCACATAATTATGCAAGAAAATCTTATTTCATGTTTTCTAAACTCCTAATAACTGTACAGCTACCCTGCAAAGTATGAACAAATGGATTTCTGCTAATATGTTTTTGACATAATGGACAATCAAGAAGAACAATGGATGACGTAGAAATGTAATGTCTAAAATAATCCCCCCTCTAAAATGAGAAGCTTGAAAACAACTTTGCCCATTTGATTTTGTCTCAGTTGTCACTTTTGTGTAGTGTTGAGCATAATTTCACCAAGGTGTGTGTGTTTTTGTGCTTGTATTGTGTGTCTGTGTCTGTGTTTGTGTGTGATTGAGTGACGTTACTCCTCAGGGATTAAAGACAAAAGAATAACTCTTTCACCGGTGTGAAAATGGGAACATTTTGGCTCCCTGAATCACTTTCCTGTCCTTGTGTCCCTTGAGATGCCCCCCAGCTTCCTCCCTATAAGTCTCTTGAGGAGTTTTAAAGCATCTGTGCCTCATTTTTGTTTCTGTTGAGCAAGTCGTGCAAACCTGAGTTAAAGAGAACTGGAAGCAAATTACAAAATGCAACAATGAGATCAAATAGTTACAGTAGGAAGCTTGGATTTCACTTCAGTCATGCAATATTAAGTCATTGGTCACTCATTTTGTTATTGATCTTCACCTATTTCTGGCATTTTAGTGGTCTTGGCTCAATTTTTTTTTACAACCACAAAGACAAACACTCACATTGTACAGTCTTTCTAAAGTATGATAAAGTAGGTTAAGAGCCAAAGGACTATCTACTTGTGAAGCGGCCAGCCTTCTCTAACACTGTAATTTTAAAGAGTTTGTTTATGATTCATAGTGAAAATATTTGAAATATAGCTTGTCAATTATATAATTGCTTTAGTTTAATGGTAGATAAACTGTTGATCTGCCTTTTATTTAGCTTTGAAGTAAAATTATCTATGTTGCTATATATATTTATATAGAAATTTTTTGCAGATTATCTCACAGATTTTTGTTTATATATTTATTTTTTTAACCATGTTCCCATAGTTTCAAAATATTTTATATATTGTTCTAATGTTTTTTGAGATTTGCACAGCAAACATGTTTAGTTGTATTTTAAAATACTGATAAAAATTCACCTGTAGAACATTTTTTTAACACAAAACTTCACTTTATAGCAAATGCATACATTAACCCTCTGGTAAATTAGATCATGCATTGAAGCAATCTGCAGGTCAAAGGGGATTTAATGAAGTAAATGAGGCCCTGTTGCTTTTGATTTGAGTCTTAACAAAGGGTGACATGCTTTGTCCGTCTGTCAACATGCCTGCTCTCATTACTTAGAGTGTATTAGCATACAAAGTTGGATATAGGTCAGGCTGGGTGTATGCATGCTGTGTGTGAGTGCGTGTGTGCTTCTGAGTGCTGAAAAAGTGCTCTAATCTTTAACAAGAGAAAACAATGAGCACACACACAAGCACACACACTCCACCCTCCTGCCGCTCTCAGCATCTCCCCACTGTGGCGGCAGCACAATTCCCAGAAACTGCCCTCCATTCTGCACACACTCACGCGCAAACACACACTATATAGATTCCTATCAGCTGATGTGTTTAAGTGCACAGAGCACGTTTTACACGTGTGTCAACATATGTTTACATTTTGGATCAGTTAAGTGCAGCAGGACAATGGTGGGATGCAGTGAATGTGGCATGGCTGGCTGTGTGTGTGGGCATTGTTGTTGACCACACACACAGTCCTGCGCACACACATCCACAGCCACCTCCATGCTGCACATGCCCAGATAGACTGTTTTTCGGTCATTCTAAAAAAACAGGCCTACAAAATGCACAATTAGCTCTATTTGATGATGAGATGATGAGAAAGGTGGTTTAAATGGGTTTTGAGCAAAGCGGTTATTTTTAAATATGACCACAGTTCCATCACCGTGACAAGCAGCTGATTTCACTTGCACAGGAAACTGCATGTTTTCAGAGTTTACATCAAATAAGTAATGATGCATGTTTTCTTTAGTAATACCAGGTGGTATGAAAGTCTCTACCTACCTGAAAAATCTAAACTGTTTCATAAAACCAAAAATTCCTCTAGGATTGTTGGCTACCCAGGCAAAAGCTTTTATTAATCCTTCAACTATAATAATATTGAGCAATTAGCCTCTAACTGTAACTACGCTCTGAATCATCAATACCACCCATTACCATCAGGTTATGAAAGGTTTATTAAGAATAAAATAAAAGATTCTTAACATCAGTCCATACTGAATCTAAACATGGAACATAAACCAGTGTGGAACGCTGTCATTTGTACATCATACAGCATGTATATTGGGTTTCTGTCAGAGTCCAGGGACAGCCTCTCGTTGGCAGAAACAGTTTTCTTTGCCTCATGTTTATTAATCTTTGCAGGTCCTGATCAGCTGTGGTAATAAGCTGCTCTGGGAGCATCTAGCTAGTCCTCTGAGGACCTTAATGTTGACAGAAGATGGTTGCAGATCTGAGGTCGAGGAAGGCCGGTTCCAGCCTGGTTCCTGTTACCTACGGTGACCAGACGTCCTCTTTTTCCCGGACATGTCCTACTCTTCATACCTAAAAAAAATGTCTGGGGGAATTTCAAAATCATCCAGGATTTTGGTCGACTACATTGCAGCAGAACTGAGCCGTCAGCATCGTGGTGAAGTTGGTTTGAAGTTGGATATTGGATATTCAAGCTCCACGGAGTCAACGGGATCTAGCAAACTGTTGATCTGACTGAGGTACTCCGATGTCGGCCAGCGTCTGTCAGGTTGTGCAGTTAGGGACCATCAACAAATCTTTGAACCAAGCACTCTTGAGAAACAAAATCAGTAAACTCCCTATCTTATGACCAGACGAAACTAATATAAAATCATGCCAATAGATAGCATATGTAAGGCACTCTTGCTTTTATGCAATTTTAAGCTATTTTCAATTTTTAAGATATTTTTATAGACAAAAGTTGGGACTTTTCTTCAATAGCTTCCAGGTCATGTGACCTACCGACTCAAATTCTTTGTGAAATTATTTTACTACATTAGGCTGATGAGGCACACTCATTTTTATTTCCATTTTAAGCCTTTGTATATTTTAAACGTTTTACATAGCAAAAATAATTGATATTTCTTCTATAGCTTCCAGGTCATGTGACCCACTGACTCCAAATCTATGTCAAATTGTTCTACTATTTTAGCCAGAAGGGGGAACACTCATTTTTATTCAATTTTAAGCCTTTGTATATTATACGGTCACCGGGTCGGGTTTGGTCGCTCCCTCCCCGGCTGGCTGGTTCGAATGCCCGGTCCGGTCCTCCTTTTCAGAAACCCAAATCTGGTCACCCTATTTTACCAGACATAGCTTATTGTGTTAAATGAATTTAGTGAAAACAATCTATGGATTAATTTTGTTTCTGTGGCTTATTTTGTCACACGAAGTAAACATGTTATGCCAGACTGTAATGGTCACTTTGAGCGTACAGTATATATTTGTCAACATCAGGGCTAATAATGTGAGACAAATTTCCAAATTGATTATGGTTCACATAATGTCTCAGTTTTTATACCAATTTTTACACTGTTCAGGTTTTCCTGATCAAAGAATTGGTTTATTTGGGCAACAACAAATAAAGTTAGAGATTTTTTTTTATTTGAGTCAATGTTAAGAAAGAATCCTGCTGTTAGATGTCATGTAAAGTATTGCTTTTCAATTCTGGTCATCAGGTACCACTGATCTGCATGTTTTAGATCTTGACGTGCCGCAGAAGCCAGTTCCTTCATATTAGTAGTTGTGTGACTAATATGATCAGAGGTGACTGGGCCTTTTCTGTAGCAGGTTCCAAACTCTAGAAGGATTTACTGCAGTATTCCTCTTTGATCATTTTTAAATCTTTTGTAAATACTGATCTGTTCTTTCTTGTGTTTATTATGTAAAAGGATTTTGTGTCTAGTTATTATATATTTTATTTACTTCTTATTTCATTTGTTTTTACATATTTATTTCCTATTGTTTTTAATAATCTTGGTGCATTTTATGGTGTTTGTTTTTCTGCTTTTGTGCAGCACTTTGATCTAGTTGTTTTTTTAAAAGTGCTATATAAAAAGTAAAGTAGGGTTGGATAAATCTAGGGCTCTGAGCACCAAAGACTTATCTTTCTGCATATTACTAAAACATTCTAATTGCTGCCTTTGCTCTGTGTGAGTTTTTCCAGGTTGAATTGGCTTCACAAACTTTAAAATGAATATATGATCAGACATGAAGGTTTGTGGACAATGAAACCAGAAAGAAACCCGAGTTACCGGAGACCTACAGTATGTTTCATTGGGGAAACATGCAAACAGCACACAGAAACACTCCAGGCAAGACTGCAGTATAACTAGGGCTAATGTCCTGAGGCTAAGTAAAAACACTTCACTCAAATATTATCCCACTAGCAGCTTTGTAGAGCTTTATTGCATGCAAGAAAGGTAGCTTGGTTATTTGATCAAGGTGTGTAGAGCGAGGGACTATCGAAAATGTTTAAAAACTCTGACAGAAATTGAGGTTTTGAAGAAAAACTCTGCTCCAAAGACCCCTCTTCCTAATTAGTGAGTAATTATTTTTATTACAATGGTTTTTCCCTAATAAACTATGTATTCCCTTAAGGAACAGGACATGTAATATTATGTTACACACAAAGAGCTGGCTGCAAGTAAAAGACATGGATGGATGCCTCTTTCTCTGCTGTATCTCTCCCTTTTCTCACAGACACACTCACACACTCTGAGAGCGTAGTTACTGATCCCCTCCCTCCATCTAACATTTTCTAAATAGTTGCAGCGACCACAGAATACTTTCTCAACTTCTGTGGCTGATTCGACTCGAGTCGCTGAGCTGACTTTGGTCCCCATTGCTCTCTATCTGTCTCTTTCCTCAAGTCCTCCCTGCTATCTCCCCATCTGCCAACTCCACATTGAATACAAAGTTTTATCTCCATCTGACTGTAGTTTATATCTCTCTCTTTTCTATTTGTTTTGCTTTGTACCTCTAAAGAACTAGCCTCCTTGGTTTCTTTCATGTTCGCACTCAAAAACCAGGAATATGTTTAACCTAACAGTTGCTGTCTTTTACTCCTATGCATTTTTTTTTTGTTTTAGTTTAGCAAGGTTTTTAGGAAAGATTTCTCAAACTTTTCATATTTAAAACAACTGTTTAAATAGTTCTCGAAAGAGAATTCACATCACTTCTATTTCATAAGAATCAATGCTGATGCAATTCAGCTAATTTATAAAGCATCAATTATACACAGAGATAATTCAACCATACAGTCGGTTAAATTTATCAAAATAAAATAAAATCTATTATAATTTTAAACATATCAGTGAGTATCTACCTGAATTGACAAATTAATGGTTATGTTCTGACTCTTCTGCATAGGAGAAATCAGATTTTAAATATTAAGCTGAATACAACAACAAAGAGATGAATGCTAATATGATTAGCTAAAAATGGAATTTTAGTCAAGCCATGAAGATATATATATATTTTTTTATTCTTGGCTGTATTAAACTAAATTTAAAACTTTGTGATCCACTCCTAAAGCAAGCATGGTTCAGACAGCCTTGTCATTCCTAAGATGTTCTTAAATTTCATGTTTTTGTTGTTTTGGGTGTCTGTGAGTTTGCTAAATTGTAACCACATCAAAGATCTGTGGTTAAATTACAAAAAAAGAGCGGCCCATTAAAAAAGAGTTTAACAGCAGCTGTAATGAGTTTCATTCCACCATGTTTTTATCATTAGACAATCACAACCTCAGGATAGACATGACTGAAATTAAGCATTATATTCAGCCAATGTTTTAAATGTGCAAACATTTATTTATTTATTTTTCAGTGTCAGTTGTTCTTACTTAAAAAACTTGAAAGTCATTATACATCTTTTCTTTCAAACATACAAAGAAGTGACTACCTACATAAATATTACATTTTGGATCAGTGTCTTTGTTGCTGCACCTCAGCAATAACTGGGGACAAATGACTCACTGGGTTAAAAACCACACAGCTAAGGGTTGGTAAATGTTTTTGCTGCACTGCATGTTTCCTGATATACAACCCAAGCTATGAGCTGCATTCCGACCAGCCGGTAAGCTGTTAGACTGGACATGGAGCGTGCAGAGCAAAAAAATTATTAATAAATAAATTGCACAACATTTTAGGGATTAATGAAAACCTAAAATGACATGAATAAATCACAATGAAAAAATGTCAACAAGAGTTCAGATTTTTTTTTCCATTTCAATCTAAGAATTAGGCATATGCCTTCTGAAATGAGGTTGTAAGGAATTCTTCAGGATATAAAAGGTCTTCAAACATGAACACCCAGTATCTGTCTGCTCTGTTAAGGCTCCTGAGAGACCATCAACCCCTGAAGGCTTCTTTTGACAATTTGATAGATCTTCACTTACTGTATGTCCTTCAAGGGATTCTCTGATGTCAGCTGCTACTGCAACAAATAATTTTCAGACCAAACTTTCTTTAAGCTACTGCAATGGAGGCCATTCAGATTCCCCATTACCAATCTCCATCAGAACAGAGATGGATGTAAAAAGTGTCACTGGGCCTCATGCAAGAAGCGGTCATACGAATAAATTCCATCTTCAAAAGTTCAAAGAATAGATTTAGGAGAAAATTTTGCATTCAACATTTTTCTTCTATTCTTAATCTTCTCTGACGTACAGGCACACTTTAAGTGCTCCAGACTTGATGTAGGAGTCAGCTGTTATCCAAATCTAGTTTTTCACTAAGTGACTACATTTATTGTCGGCTAGAAGCAACTGTCCATTTTATTAGGCTATATCATTATATATTATGCAACTCTGCTAATATAAATTACATTTTTATTTGCTGATGACAGAACTATCGGTCACTACACCTGCAGCTCACATGTTGGTATCCAGAGGAACCTGGTTTAATCTGTTGTTATTTCATCAAAAGGAAGAACAGTCAATGGGCTCCATGTGAGATTAAGCTAATATAGAAATAACATTTGGAACAGAAATACATAGAAGGTAGAGAAAGGAGGTTCAGCAACCTGTTGCTGCTTGAAACTCCTCTAACAGTAAGACATGTACTCACTCCAAGGTTATACATTAGCTCCGTTATCTGATTTAATCGATATTAGAGTTTTGCCACTAACATTTTTCTATCTATGTCTTGTATGAGAGAGATGCAGAGTGCAATGAAGGGAAGACGGCTAAGGACAGAACATTTTGCCTCCCCCAGTAGTTTTCATTGACTGCTTTGCTTTTTGGTAGACATGTTTTTGACAATTTTTAAAATCAACTTTTTTTTTATTTTTATAATTATTGTTTGAATTATTTTTACTTCTGTAAAGGTGCAACCATGGCATTTACAGATCTTGTGATTTATTCGCCATTGCTTGGTTTTACTGTTTCTTTGATTTTTCTGCCCAGTGATCAAAGAGCAAAATCTTGATCTCAAAACAGGTATTTTTGTAAATCAATCATTGGGAGTTGTAGCCTTTTATTAAATTATTGTGGCAGATTTGTAATTTTCATGAACAATCAATCTTATAAAAGAAAAAAATGCCTGGACCTCCTATTTGAACTTGTTATTTTTTACATTTTCTGTTGCTTGCAAATTTGGAGAAAAAGTTTTGACCATATCTAATAGATATGATCGAGATCTCTTCACTAGAAAACTAGCCGACTGCTTGACCTTGATGGATTTAAAAAAGGAAGGAAAAATTTGAGAGAACTTTGACAAATGTTGATCAAGTCCACTTTAAGAGATCAGCAGAAACTAGCCTAATGGAAAGTGAAAGCTAAAGGAAAAAGGTGATGATTCAGCACTTTAATGCAGCTGTACAGTTTACAATAACATTAGAATTGAGACAGAGGTCTAATGAGCTGATTTTCTAATATGCCATCAACCTTTTTATCACCACCTTGTCACTGAACTCTAAGATGTGCCTCTGATTCTGTCTGCTTATGTTTTTAATCTGGACGTCTGTGTCTCTGTCTACACAGATTCTGCACAGATGGACTACTGAGTCAGAATCAGAAGTTAAACCTAAAACAGTCTTTTTTTTCAGGGTGTGTTATTAATTGAAATAGGCAAAATTCATTGCAGAGAAGAAATAAACAACAGAATGTGTTAGAACATACGCTAAAATCAGATTGATGAATACAACCAATACATTGGTTGATATTTACCAGTTTAGTTGGTACAGAAGTTATGTGTCCAGTTAATTTTTTGCTTAAAGCAGCCAATTTACTTTGGTAGTGTTTTTAAAAGTTTTATTTTAGTAAAAGGGCAAACCAATACAAATCGGTCACTTTGACCAAAATAGTGATTAATTAATGAACGACACTGAAAGCTAGTGCAGGGGCTTGAACCTATGGTTTCAGAGCTGCAACCTCTTGTTTTTATCAAAAAATCTAGTACTTTTTTCCAAGTGACAGCTTAAAGGAGCACTAACTCAAAGTTTTGTCCTTATAGTTTGAAACCAAACTAATGAAAGTTTATAATATAATAGAAAATCCTTTAAATGCAGAGGAGAATTTTAACAGTGTGCGATTAATAAAGTTCCATTATTATTATTACAACGGGGAAATTGTGGATTATCTTATCTTACCTTACCTTAAGTTAAGAGTTATAAATGGAATTAATTCAACCAAATTAAACACACACTTTAAAAAAAAAAACAAAAACAAAAAAAAAACTCTTGATTATACCAGACAAAGATAATATGAATAAATAGAAAGGGTTTTATCAAACCCAGCTTGGTCAAATGTCATCTAAGGAAACTTATTCCACATCTACATTTTTTGGGTTTAAAAAGAACAAAACATTTGCTCCAGGACACATTTATTTGATTTTGTTGCTGGAAAGACTAAAAGCTATAATTCGAAACTAAAAAAGCAATTTCAGAAACCTCCCATTTTCATCAATTCAATACAGCTGTGTTTTTATATCAGATAAACTTTACCAACAGTGATCAAAGGAATTACCCAAAAAAATCAACATTTTTCTCAAGGCTTTCTTCCTCTTCTTTCCACCTTTTTTTTTGTGTGTGTGTTTCTAATAGCCTTCATTAAGCTCATGAAATTCAAAACCAAACCAGTTTGCAAAAACATTGGGCATCATCTTAAATTATGTAATTATTTGCCCTTTGTGTTGCCCTGAAAGAATAGAAGTACAGCTCGCAATTCAACACTTCCAAAGAATGTATTCAAAACAACTCTAAAAGGCACAGTTTCATATTCATTAAGCTTTTTTTTACATTTTGTGATCTTACAACCAAGGAGTTCATTGTATCCTACTTTGATAATACTGTATATCCTAGACTAACGTGCCATTGCATATTTCGGAAGAAAAATGAATTGGGTTTTAAAGATTTGCACTTCCTGCATTTTATAATCTGAATTTTTGTTCTCATATGCTAAAAAAGTGGACTTCATTTGATTTTTATAAATGATAAAGCATTTCTTATCCATCCATCCATTATGCTTAACCCATGCTTATCCCAGCTGGGGTCGCGAGTCGTGCTTGTGCCTATCTCCAGCTGTCAATGGGCAAAAGGAGGAGTACATCCTGGCCTCAGGAAAATCAATGTACAACACCATCTCAAAGAACAAAGCTGGCTGGTCAGAGATACAGCTTTTCAAGACAAGGTTATGTACCAGAATGAGGGAGATGTATACAGTAAATCAAAGATGAACTTTTTTCAGGGGCAACTGATTTCTATCAAATCAAAACATTCTTTCATACTGGTTAATGTTGCCTGATTGGCAACAGATTGGCAAAAAAGAACTTAGTGAAAATAAATGTCTTTAAAACTTCAGCTTGGGTTAAATGTTTGGTCAGATGTTCTTAGTCAACACCAGAAACCAGATACCACTGTCAAAATCCTGCCAGCAATAGCACCTATAATTACATTTGCCTTAAGCCTGCTGGCCTCATCTGCCACGCTTTAATCACAGATTGTCTGGCCTGATTTAAATTAGGATGTTTTTTTGCGTTAGAAATTACTAGAACGAACATCATCATTATCCCATTTCACCTCTAAATCACTTTCTCTCCCCCGAACCGCACTCAAAACAGCTGCAGCCACTGGAAAGTGGTAAAACAGTATTTAGGTTTTAAATTAGCGGCTTTACTGGGTGAATGAGTTTGTGTTGTTTTAACAAGTGGCCTCGCCAACTGTTTTGTGGGACAGATGGTTGACGACATGCTGATCTGCTTTTACAGACATTGTACAGAATTTAAAGTCGACAGTTTTCTGTTAACAGAAAATGCATAAGATGAGCTCTGGTAGGTGTCTGTCCAGTAGGATTTGACAAAGCTTCAACAGGTTCCAATGCTAAAAATGAATAAGGAGTAATGCAAAGAAATAGAGAGAGATCAGCAGTATTTTGTCTTTTGAGAAATTGTTTAAGGCTTCCATTAGTTGTTTAAAAAGACTTTCTCGAATGCAAGCCACAGGCCCTCTGACAGTGCATTGCAAAAATATAAGAAACTCCTTGAGGCCTTTTAGCATTTCTCATAAGAAAATCAACAAGTTTGTCAGGATTGTATGTAGACAATAATGAGGATGTCAGGACTCAGACAGAGGGAACCAATATTTAAGGGAAGACAGACAGTGGGTTGTCAGAAAAAAACAGACACAGATCAGAATAATAAAAATTCAGGGTGAGACAGACGGGAAAGTCGCCTGAAAGCGCAAATAATCTAAAATCTACTGTACCCCTGACTCAAGCTGAGAAATATAAAGTGCGACCTCAGAACGCCACTGTCTGCCTGTCGATTGGGTCCATGTTATTCAAGGCAAGACATGCAGTGGGATAACTCAAAAAGCATTTATTTCAAATCAGATGACCTGAGTAGCAGTGTCTAGGTCATCTACCAGAGGAAACTCTGTAAAAGGAAACACAGGTTAGTGACCACATAAATCTAACAATATATAAGAGGATGATATAAACGCATCAGTCACTAACCTGGTTTAACAGTTCAGTCCGTGTCCTGAGAACCAGGTAGGATCCAGCCGGTGACCTGGTGTCATTGTAAGGCGCCTGTTTACATGTGTGCAGAAGAAGTTTTATTGAATAATTTTGATAAACAGCCTTATGTAATATTTTTGTCTCCAGCAGAGAGCCTGAGCAGATTAACCATGGATATATTCACTAATGATGGTGCATTACATTTATCATTAGAAGTAAAAATGTCCCCACCAGAGTGCCCCCAAACTTCAGTGTACACAGAAAATTGGTGCAACAGGAAGTACCTGACTTTCCCATTTGTACTCACATCAACAGCAGATAAACTTTGCTACTTTAATCACTTAATTATTAATCACTTAATTAAGTTAATTATTATGTATCCATTAGGTCAATCAGGGACAGACATTTAGGAGAGGAATCTGTCCTTTCAATGCCCTAACCCTAAAACTAAGTCTAAACCTAATCATTGCCAATGCATACCTCCCTCCAACCCTAACCCAATTAACATCTTAGCACTAAGCCTAACCTTAAGCTAAATTCATTGTGAGGACCAGCAAAATGTCCTCACTTTACAACTACTGATCCTCATTGTAATGAGGACCAGTTGTTGAGAAACAACCCCCCCTCAACCTGGCAAGTTGACAAAGACATATTCACATTTGTCCTGTCACATTCACACAATCTCACCCTCATGCTCGCACAGACATACAAAAGCACTCAACAGAACCTTAAGCTTTTTTAGAGCCACTTTTACATTTTTATGAATACAATATTTTATTTTATTTGACTGATTTATTTAATCTAAGTAACTATCCAGCCTGAATTAAAATGAATAAAAGCTCACTCTAACATGTTTTCACTCCTTTTTTTTTGTCCATTTCTTTTTTTGCAGCTTTTTGACATTTTTTAGACCGTTTTAGATCCTACTTTGTGAGTTACTGTATGTGCAACAAATATCTTTGCATCCTAAATCTGCTGTTATGTTTTTTGTATTCTTCTTATCTTGATTAAAATGTGCAGAAATCCACTTTAAAACGCATGAGAGCATAACATAAATTTACTAACACATTATGATCCTTGCTGCATATATTACTGCTGGTATCTCTATCAACACCATAAACCTGCTAAAGGTGCCAGCCCATAAATTGGTCTCTGAGGTCCAGCACCACACGGTCCTCTACTTTGGCATGCTTAGCTGCCTCAGATCTCTCTTGCTTCAGTTCATGAAACAGACAACATTTTGTTACTGGTTTGTGGTTTGCCTCAGTTGGACAAGTATTTGGCACTGGGAAATGGGAAGACGCTTCTCTGTAATGCAGAATACATGTTGCCCTTGTCAACACTTTCTAGACAAAAAAACATTAGAATACTTCTAGATGTATTGAACCATTTTGAGCAAAGCTATCAAACTTGGTTCATGTTCTGTTGGGGATAATTAATTAGCATCAGCTTCATGCTTGTGATAATGTTCAAATATTGTTTTTTTTCTCCTGGTGGGAAAAAAAGGGATAAACATAGGTTTACAAAAATACATCAAACTATCTCTGCTTGACTCCCAGTTTAAAACACTTGGTCTTACTTTGAAAGCGCTGCCATGAGTAGCTCTGTTTGAGCAAACAATAGCAGATAAACATAATGAACATCAGTTAGGCTTCAAATTACAAGCAATAGAGGTGTTGTTTTTTTTCCATGTGAGACAAAGACATCCCATGGAGCAGGCTGCTATTCATTTCATCGTCACAGATGCTCAGATGTGCTTAAATTAATGATGTTGGTGAACCACAAATTACAAGAATGGATTATAGATTATAATTGTTACTTTGCAACTGAATCATTTTCTGCTCTCTCAGCTCCACTTAAAACACTGACAGCCAAGAGCTTTAACTTACTAAATAGAGAGAAAGAGTGGATGGTGATTGCGTTATAAATGATCAGCCTTAGTTCCACTGGATCCTGTTAATGTTTGTAAAACTGTATTTTCAGGTTCCATAACCCTGCTGGATTTTGGTGAAGGTACATGTCTGACTAAAACAGCTGATGAAAATTCAAGATATAATTTTATAAAAGAATATTAAAACCAGATGAGCTGCAATCTTAACTACCCAGAGATGTGTTTGAGCACAAAGCTTAGCCTGCTTACCTTATGAAATATAAATCATAATAGAAATGTAATTGTTCTATTTTTCATATAATTAGAACAAACACTTGTTTATTTGTTTGTTTGCTTGGTTGTTTCTTTATATAAAAGAGATTTTTCTGCAACATATCAGATACACAAATAAGTTAAAGAAAGTTATATACACAGCAAGTACAAAAATATTACTCAATATTTTGCAGCTAAAAGCAACTTTTTGTTATTTTGAAGCATCTCAAGTTTTGAATAATAAATATGGCCACTTTGTCCCTGTTAATTCAAATGTATGATGTAATTACTCACAAAGCAATTTACCTAAACAAAGTAGCTATTAATAAGTTATGTTTTGAGACTAATTCATTATTCAAATCCAGATAGCTTAGGACTTTGAAAACATTTTACAATCAGAAATTTTTGTGTTCCATCTGAAGTTGTATTAGTTATTATGTTAAATAATAGTGGAATTTTTATAATTTTATTTGTATTTCTTTTATGTCAAAACAATTTTAGATTGCACTCTTTGTAAAATATCTAATAAAAAAAGAATAAAAGATAACAAAAATTTAATTTGATTTTAAGGCAATTGCACATCAACTTTGTTCTAACAACAAATATTTGCAGGTAAAGGTAGGCATGAATTTAAGGATGTTTTTGGAGTGTAAGCAACAAATATTACTGGAAATTCCTTACAGTAACTTCTCTGACAGATTTTTTATTTATTTTTTTTCTTATCTGTATAACTGAAGAAACGGTCTTGGATCTTTCTGCTGCTTCCTGCAGCACTAAAAGGATTTTTGCAGCTGAAAATCCCTGACGCGTTAAAAATGGACATGGCTTAGAAGCATTATGTCTGTTTGTTTTTTTAAAGACATTTTAAAACAGCAACAATCTTATTCTATGTTGCGTTACAGCTGTGTGTTTTTTATTTCTTATTGGTTTATTTTCTGTTTTTTGTTTGTTTTTCTATAGCTAATACACAAAATTTGTAGCATTTTTATCATCTTACTTTCTAAACTAACTGTTATGTTAAACTAATATGTTAAGCTATACATTGTATGAAACAAATTCAAAAAGTAATTTAGTGTAATGGAATTACAAATATTTATCTAATGCCAAAAACAATGTGAGAATGATTTCTTTGTCTCAAGAAATCGCTTTAAGATTAGGTAGAGCTTCCCATTTTTTGTGACCTGCATCTAGTCAAACAATTTAAGCATCTTTCTACATGCTTCCCCCAATCGGTTGCTGGAATGTGGCTTGTTTCTCGGGACAGAACTATCGTAACTATGATAGTTTTGGTGGTAGCCTTGAATAAAAGAGTTTATGCAACTTTTTGTACAAGTTATGTTTTTTTCAACTGTATCATACTCCATATCTAGAGGAGAGGTAAACTCGGGTCCTAATTCAGCTTTGTTGCATAACATGTGTTTACTGGACCCACCCCCTTTCTGCTGCTATCCCCCCCACCGCACAGAGAAATTGTATGAAATAAGACATTTGTTTTTTAAACAATTTTTTAAAAAATGTTTTAATTATTACTTTAACTGTTTGGTAAAGTTTTTTTTATTTTCCCCCCTGTCCTGTCTGGCTCTTAGAACTCTGACTATCAGCACTCAGTATTGGTTTTCTCATGCTAAGATGATGCCTATTAGGATTATTTTCACAGGTGGACCATTTATGAGTTCTACTATAATGTTTTATACACATAAGTGTATGGAGGCGACATTGGTATCGGATGAAGGAGTTTGCCCTGCAACCGGGGGTTGTTGGTCCAAGCCCCAACTCCGACTTTCGGTGTTACTGTATGTCCTTTGGCAAGACACTACACCTGCATTGTCTACTGCTGAAAGAATCTAAACAATTAAATCAATTAAAAAATATGATAAGACATTTATAAGTCTTATATATTATATTTATTTTCTTATTCATAAGACTTCTCTACAAGTTGTCGCTTTTTCACTTTTCTTAAAATGATAATCTGAAATAAAAGAACAAAACAAACATATTTATTGATAGCAGAATTTTGGGGAGTTCCTCTGCATTTTTCATTATTTTTATTATATAATTTCAACTTGATCATAAACCAATGTGACACTAATGGATTATTTCAATCAATAATGAATCATTAATGATTATTTTAATCAATTATAGAAAACAATATCTTATTGTGCTACTATGTTCCATAATTTTCAGTATGTATAAACTCTTCATAAATATGAAAGGGTCAAATCTCTATTACTTGGTGATCAGGGCATGCATTTGAGCAAAAAACAGCAGACTACGTAAAATTAATGGATAGGATGAAGGACTTCAAACAAATTCCTGTTTATTTAACAATAGTTATCTTAGAACCAAGGATGATTTTAGTCAATTTAATGCTAATCTTAGGCATTTCGTTTTCTTGGATTGTGATGCTAGTTAGTAAATCTTTCTCATTTTCCAAATCTCAAGGATCATTTTAATGGATACTGATCTAGACAAGACTAAAGAGAGAGAACATAAGCTACACCACACTGTCAACGTTTCTAAACTGAGTCTGGAAAGCCTCAAAGGCGAGAAAAGTAAAAGAAAAGATTTAGTGACGACCACATTCAGATGTCTTCAATAGAGACGCATACTGTGGGTTAAGCATTTAGCTTTCTCACAATAACAAAAGATGACTTGGTTTTTCTTTTATATATGATAGTCTAAACATCCCCAGATCTCAGGACTGATTTTTTTTAACATTACAAACAATAATTAAAACATCAATCATTTCAGGGTCTAATGTCCAGCCAACTTAATCTTGTGATAAAAGGATACAATACCTCAAAATTAACTTTAAACACGTTGGGTTTTTTTCAGATTTTAGATGTGTGAATGTTACATGAAGCTGACTTTAAACTTATTTTAGACACTGTTTTAGTCAAACTGAGTCAACATCCCAATGAAGGGTTTGAACTAGGGTCAGATCACGCTGTTATCTTGTTGAAACTGAGCATTTGTCTGATTGTGTTGCCGTTTGCATTGACTTACTTTGATATCAACATGAAATTCCATGCTGCTTACCCATCCCGGTCCTTATCATTCCCCCTCCACCCCTTCAAACCTCCACCAGTGTTTAAGTATGTCGAAGGCTGATAGCATTGACTTCAGGAATCACTCCATCTCATTCAGCGGTTCCCACACGCTCACCACAAAAGAATAAAAAAACATACTCTTTACACGAGCCACAAAGGAAAAAAATAGATTCCACACACACCACACAAAGCAAAAAAAAAACGTTACCTCCCACCCAACGTCTCTCATGGTGCCAAACAATCCACAGTCCCACTTTCCCGGCCCCTCTCCCTGGTACTTTCCTGGTCGTCTACAAGTCAGTCTTGCTTTCAAACTTTCTTTTGTTCCCAAACACATCTTTGATGGGCAGAAGATATTCGATCGCTGCCGGAAATAGACGCCAGTTAAAAAATGCTGGGAGTTTACAGAGTTTTTGTAAGTGGGAATAAAAAAGAAGAAAAATAGGAAAGAACGATAAGTGAAAATGCTCAAATGTTCAGACTAAACAGGCTCATTTCTGAAAACAAAGAGGGAATACGTGAAATGTTGCATGAACTCACTGGTTCTGTTTACATGGGAATGTGTGAAAGCAACAACCTACAAGAAAAATATCTGTCACATATTTCATAGTTTATAAAGGGAGAGCAAATGGAAAAAAAATACTGAGTAAACCTGCTGTCAGTTTTGATGTTTAACACAAGGACGCCCAATTATTATTGGTTAAAATTAGGTGTTTTTCACCTCATTTCATTCTCATAAATCAGAAAAAGTCTCATTTGTTTTGAATAAGTTAACCCAATTTAGAAAAAACTGGGAAAAATTACAACAGTATAACTGAACATTCTATGAATTTGATAAAGTACAAGACATTTATTGTTGTTTTAAATGATAAAAATCAGCAAAGTCCTGGAAGAAAACCTAACAGAGCCCATAGGTAAAGGTTCACCTTCCAATCACAGAAAAACCTACAGCTGAGCTATGAAGGTAGAGGTCTGATTGTTTCCAAACTCAGATCGTTGAGGCCGCTGTGTCCGGTAGTTTTCAATATATGTCTTTCTCTAAACACCTGAATCAGATATTTAAACCGTTTCTGTAAGATGTAGTTTATCACTACTAATGAGCCAATATCTAAGTCTGGAGCGTTCAAGTAGAGCTGCATCAGAAGGTATGTGAACATCGCTCCTCCAGGACTGGTCGCTTATATGACTGCTTTCGATCAAAGATATTAATATTTAGAATAGTCAACGAAGAAATTTAAATCTAATTTAAAATCTGTAGTAAGAGATTAAATTCTATTTCCACAGATGCTCTCCATTTGACCTGAATAAGCAAAAGTATCTGACTCCAGATGTTCACAGCTGGTAGAAACAAATAGTTCATTGTCACTAAATCAATTGTTTACTTTTTATATGTTATTTTTTGTTTTCTCACTGAGGTTATGTCTCATTATTATGAATTTTTTAAGAAATGATCTGGCAGCTTTTTTTAAATTTACTTTAAAGTTAAGGTACTTGGTAGCCAGAGATGGCAAAAGTACTCACTTTCCGTAGTTGAGTAAAAGTACAGATACTTGTGTTAAAAAATACTCTGGTAAAAGTGGATGTACTGATTAAACTTCTTTACTCAAGTAAAAGTAACAAAGTACAGGCTTGTAAATTTACTTAAAGTATAAAAGTAAAAGTAGAAACCAC
>NW_015150971.1:89729-91837 GCF_000732505.1 Cyprinodon variegatus | reverse complement strand
TCTAGAAAGAAGGATTTCCACCAAGAACATGTTCTGAAAAATAAAAGGGAGTAAAACTGCCAGGTCTGTGCCAGATGCCAGACAGAAGGAATGCAGACAGAAACTGGAACAGGATATGTTTGAATCAACCCTCCATCTTGTCTAGTTTGTTTTATCTACTTCAGAAGCTCCAAATCATTTTTATTTCACCATGTCAAGGATAACCAGTTTTTAATGATGAGTAATTCAAGAATGCTCATAATGTGATCCAAGTCTGTAATTTGCATGTATGGTATGTAGGTATTTGCAGCCAAGAACACCAGAATTATGGTCATAATTTTAGAGTGCTGTCACACAAGATATTTTCGTTTTTGTGCTGAGAATATGATGCCTTTGTGAATGGTAAGAAATTTCAAACAACAACCAATGCTCATTCAGCTAACCCCCTTCTGCACATATAAAGTATGTATACTTTCTTATTTGTCTCTCTCTCAGTTTAAATTTATATTATTTGTATCATAGAAACTTATTTAATAGCAAGTGATGCAAGGATTGTCATGCTATGAACATGCAACAGTTTCTGCTCTTACAAATGTTGTGTCACCAGATGCTGAGAAAGAAAAAAGAGAGAGAAAAATGGTGAATATAAATTAAAACAAACAAGCAAGCAAAAGAATAGCCTTAAAAAGTGAAGATTTATTTTAAGTAGTTTGCTGGAAGAAAAATGCAACTTAAATAAAAAACTGAAAAGAAGAACTCTGAAAAGTTTAACGTTCTTTAGTTTTTAGTTTGTGCAACCACAATTCTGCTACAAGTCCTTAGTGTTTCACTATTTCAGCATTGCAAATCTAAAGTCAGACATGTCTGCAAGTACGTTAAAATCACTCAGAATAGACGGAGAAAATCTGAACAGTAAATTTCAAACCCTGCCCCATTTTTTCATTACAGTTTCAGTGAACCATTCTAATGTAACATGTTCATTTAAATTAATTCAGTGTAGCTTTAGCTTTGTATTTATTGTTGTTCTCCTTATAGAAGTTAAACCTCTACACAACTCTCAAAACATCTTTTAGCCTCTAGTAGGTTTTCTTCCAGAAATGTCTTATATTAAGCTTTATTGATCTTGCGATAAACTCCGAAAAGCTTCCCTTACCCCCTGGCATAGTACGCCACCACTATTTATCATCACGGTAAAGACTGCTCACACTAAGGTCAGCTTTCCAGCAAACATAGAATTTTGCAACTAGGCAATAAAATGTAATGATATCTGCTTTGCACCACATTTACAATGTGCCATACACGGGTTTAGGGAAATTGCAACCCAACTTTTTTGTCTTCTTGGAACGGTGGTATTCTTTCTGTCATTACTAAACAAAGACAAGATTTTTGGGGATCATCACTCTCTTCCTCTGTAGCTCCTCCAGAGTTACTATATTTATTGCTGCTTCTTTGTTTAAAGTTCTCTTTAATAAGTTTAGGTGAATGATCAACCCTTTTTGGGGTTTGCAGTTCATCCACCCTCTCCTCAGGTTTAGATGTTGGTTAGAACAGAGCTTTATGAGACCAAGTACATTAAGTAGTGTTGCACCAATATGTCTGTCTGCCTCGAAAACAGGGTTCTCTTGTTATGAGCCCTGACACTATCAATTCATGTGTTTGCAGGGCTTTTGCACCCCTTGGTCACCAAATCTTTGTTGTTGTATAAACACTCCACCACCATTACACACAAGTATGAGAAAAGTTAAATAATGCATTCCAGAAAACTACACCTTGACCAAAGAAGAGAAGTTATTTTCTCAGTGTGTATTTATGTCATCTTTATCCAATGGGAAATATTTTTTATAGTGTGTCTTCTAAAAATAATGCAATACATGTTTTTCTTAACTAATTCCTATATCAGGATAGGGTATGAGTTTACATTTACTGAGGCTCCCTCACCAGTCTTGAACTTGACTCCTAGCCCAGTCCACCTGCTGTTTATCCATCCTCTTCCTCTCTGTTCTCTTTTATGTCAAAAAGCTAACAAATAAATGCAACAAATGTCCCAAGAAATATATAAATAAATATATATATATATATATATATATATATATATATATATATATATATATATATATATATATATATAT
>NW_015150971.1:81269-89634 GCF_000732505.1 Cyprinodon variegatus | reverse complement strand
TGTGTGTGTGTGTGTGTGTATATATGTGTGTGTATATATCTTGGGGTGAACTAATGGCTAATCTCAGAAAAATGTACATGACAAAATTTGGAAGACCAGTTGAAACAGTGAATGCTGCAGTTTTTGTGGTATGCACCTATCCTTCCTGTATCCGCCTGGGGATTTTTCTCCTATGTGCTTATCTCTGTTTGGGCTTCCTGTCTTTCCACAGGGTCCTGAGATTAAATGAAGGAAAATGGTCTTCCAAATCCTTGAGAAAGTACCCAACTTACAACTAAATATAGGAATACAACTGAAATATTTTCAATTAGAACTACAGTTCCTACCAGAAACTGTTTAAACAGTGATATTGATTTAGAACCAGTAGATTGCTCCATTTAGCTACATTATTCTACATTCTACAGGAGACTACAACCACTAACCAGATAAACAATCACTGTTTTTGGTGTAAATTATGGTTTAACAACACAAATATTTTACTGGTAGGGTACAGCCTATATTGACAACAGCCTTGATGTTGCTGTTGAATCTCTACTAGTGATTCAGTAAATGAAAGATGCACAGTTAACATAAGAACAGCGTAGAGATCAGTCATCTCTTCTAAGAACAAACATTACAAAAGGGGATCATATGATTCATACTTTCAGGAAAAATAAACTAAAAGGAAAGGAAGAAGAAGAAACATGAGCAGGAAATTATTGCTTGGCTTAAAAGGGCTCAAACGTTTTAGCATGGAAACCTGAAAAATGTAAAAGAAAACATGAAACTGCCATCTGTATAGAGATAAGTGCCAATAGCTGTTCCATGGTGTCATTTGTCATGGTATGGTTAAAGCTATACGGCATATTCAGCAAGGTAGATCAAGCTCAACAAATCAAAAATAACTGACATGTTTTCTTATGCTAAAGAGGGAAAATACCCTTTTATCAATCAAACAGGATAATGGCCCACAAATGCCACAGAGCAGACATGTTTAAGAACAACAAGATTAATATGAACTTTTCAGTCCTGCATCCTGCAGAAAATTTCTGGATTGAATTCAAACATTTTGTTTTGGATGCTAACCTAAGAAATGTAAAAGACAGTTTGCAGTTGTCTCTCAATGAGGAAATCCATACATCTTAGAAGTAATATTAAACACAAATGGAAGTATCGAGATTTAAAAGAATAGCTACATACAGGAGATTCTAAAGAGATATACAGACACTGTTCTAAAAACGTTTTTTCATATCTTTTTGGAATGTGCTTATTGAGCTTTTTTTATATTGGCTAACTTACTTTTTCAAGTAGTATTATTTTAATCACTGTATGTCCATAAACCTTTGTAATACTTCAAAAATAACTCAATAGAAGATATTTTTTATAGGGCAGTACCACCCTGATGATTCATTCCCCACCCTTCCCATTAAAAGATGACTCCTGTGATCTTTATTGTGACATTGCATGACTTACAGGTCACATTCCCATAATGCATCACGGTTTTATCTTTGGACCTTTTACCTTCCTGGATTTCTGTATATCTTTGTCTTTTATTGGTTTCTTTTTCTGAGAACTCCACATAGTACATGGTAATAGCAAAATGGTAGAGTGAAACAAGTAAAGTAAGATTTACACAAAGAACAAATAAGCCCATTTAATAAAGATGAAAGATTCAGATAGTTCCTCAAATAGGAAAGCGTTGTGAAAATGTTAGCGTGAGAGTGAGAAACTAAAGAGAGGACGAAAATGACAGGGGCCATGAGAAAGAGAAGACAACAGGACAGAAGAGATGAGACACAAAAACAAGTGTTCGGCCCAGGAACAGAGGCGTTGTGTTTGGTGGGAAAGGTCGTATATTGTTCTGTGGTGCTGCACTGCATTAATTACAGGATAAGCAATGATAAGCTCTGCTGAAACGCTATGTATAGTCAGACAGAGAGACAGCCAGACAGATAGCTGTGAGAGCAACCGGATGCCAACCGCCTGCTCAAAGTTTTCACCATAGAGCTGCTATCTAAGTGATTTTATGTCTTTGTTTTCAGAATTTTGCGTGAAAGCGTTGATTAGAGGCTACATAAGCAACGTAAAATTTCTTGACTTTAGCCTCTTTTGGGTTTTTGAAGTAAAAGTCTCAGACATAATATCAGGGTGCAGATCTGGGGACCTTCATAAATTATACAAAACATTTTTAACTGAATTTTATGATAATTATTGATGATGCATACATTTCCACACCTAATACAGTGGGGTATTTAAAAAAAGGAGTAATTTTTAAACGGAAAATATAGTGTTTCAGAAAAAAAATATCTATGAACATTTGTGAAAGCATGAAAAGCAAGACCTGTTCATATTCTTTTGTTTCTAAACCGGATGCCGAAAACAGTCTCAGTTCTAAGGTGTCACTAAAACAGTAGCTTTTTTAGTGACTCCTTTGTGCTGGGGGTTAGTGACTTGTAACCCCCGGCATGATCATACAACAGGGCAAAAAATTACTAGGAGAGGAGGAAAGCAACAAGAGTTTATCCCGGGCCACAGAAATCAGCATTTTGTGTGACTGGAAGAAAAACATACTTTAGAGCATATAGACTGCACCAGTTCAAAAATGATAAACTTAATCATCTTGAATGGGCTTCCTTCTTTCCCATCGCCTGGCATGCCACAGGTTTGCCTTCTGTGTCTAAAAGTAGCTACCAGCAGCAGCCCTGACTGATACAGCTCATTTGCTAATTTGTATCACGTGTAGCCTGGTCCGCAACCCTCAAGAGGGCTTTACCATATAAGTGAAGTTTGACACTGTTGTCGGACAACATGCAGTAATTTATAAATGTTTTAAATCAGGTTGGGTCCGGATTAGAGACTGACATTTTTTCGGGAATCCCACGGGTCACGGGATTCCCGTTGGATTCCCGTGGGATGGGAGTCAGTATTAGTAACGATCACGTGATTGGAACGGTACTGGATTAAACATTAACGGGAGCAGACAGGAGCGGAAGCAAACCAATAGTAACTAAAAAAAACTAGGATTGATGCCAAAAAATAAAATAAAATAGAAAGGAAAAAATCCAGTACTGGCGCTGCCATTTTGTATTTTTTTTCTTTGAAGCCTACACTATAATGCGCGTCAAAAAAACTACACGACCCAAAAACCAACAGTGTTTCCGCTCTGAGTTTTTCACCCGCGCTCAAAACAGTTAGTGGCGAACTCGACTTGAATGGGAGTGGTGCAGGAGCGGGAGTCATTCTGAATGGGAGTGGGATGGGAGTGGGAGTGATTTCAACCAGGAGTGGGGCGGGACAGGATTTAGATTTCTACTCTGGCTCGGGATCGGGACGGGACACAATTTTTTTCTGTGGGAGTGGGACGGGACAGGAGCGAAAATCCACTCCCGTGTCAGTCTCTAGTCCGGATTAGCCAGCAGGTGGGTCCGGATCCTGACCCTGGTCTGCTAATCCGTGACCTCTGTGCTAGAGGTTCCTGTCTCTGTTGCTGCCCACCACCTTTCTTTATTTATTGTTTATTTCAAAGGGGACAGTGTACATTAATCAACATTAAAACAATGTAAATATACCCGAGTTAGCTAAGGAGTGCTAATTTTCATCAGTAGTCCCCCAGCCAGGTATAAAAAAGGCAACCTTAAAAATAAACATAAGTATAAAATCACAAGATAAATTTACAATACCAATTACATAAAAAACATTATGGTTAAGAAATACAATTCATGTAAAATAATTATAAATTATTTAAATACACACAGAAAAACCTTAGTGCCCACAAATTTGTCTCTCTACAAGCCATTTTTTGCACTCTTTTTGAATGAAAAGAATGACAAAGAGTCTCTGATGGTTTCAAACTCTATTTTTTTAACTTCTGTGTCTGGCTGCACTTTAGGGATCTCAGAAAAAATCTGTACAATCTTGCTATTTGAACAATGGATTGTCGTAGTCTTTTTTTCTTTTTTGTCTTATGTGTATGTGTATGTTGACATTGACTTTTTGTTTTGCTTCCTCGTACACCTGAATTTCCCTTCTAAGGTCTATGGTATTTCTATTCTATTCCAAAGGTTAAAGTTTGACCATAACCTAAAGCCATGCTTTAGACTGGCAGTGAAACTAAGGGTTTCCCTTGGATAGACTGCCTGATCATCCAGTTAAAGTTTTCTAAGAAAAACCAGTTGACTCATTGACTCGAATGCGATCCCTCACACTAACTACTCTTAGTGATATTTCTTAGCAATCTATGTTATCGATACCTTTTTTATTATAATGGTATTAAAAAACGAACATAGACTGTCTTTCATGTTTTTTAGATAGGTCTTTGGTCAAATTTCTTCTGATCTTGCCTTTGAGAGTGAACCTTTTAATGCATATCTGGCAGCATGAATTGTCAATATAATTTTTATCAGTGAAGCCAAACATTGTACTTCTGTGTTCCCTCTGCCATTGTATCCCTTGTCATTATAAGCAAGCAGAGTGCTTCTTAAGTTGGATTAAAATTTACTGATGAATAGTAGTAATAGCAAAACTTTACCCACCATCTTCCCAGTGTATTTGCTTCTGAAAGAGAATAGGAGTGGAAAAACAATGGAGTCACCTTAAAAGTTGAATGTGAACTTAATTGTTTTTCAAACCTTTCAAAGTTACCCATAAGCAAATTTTTTGATAAGATTATGCCTTTAGAGCTACAGAGTATCAATTTGATATGAAATATTTAGTGTTTTTTCTTCCAACACTGAAGAAAAACCCAGTTGCCTTCAAAGCCAAGCCGCCTCTCCCCGTCTGGGTGCCAGCCATTTAATGGCATCCCATATACCGCCCATTCTGAAGGCTGAACAAAGCCCAAGACCATTCAAGGCCAAAAAAGTTAATTTCACCCATGACTTAGACCAGAGTTAGAAAAGTTATTGCCCTTTGCAGATTGGCTGCTAAAGAGCTATGTTGTCTCGAGTTTGAGCCAAAATCATTGTATCCCTGATCAGAGAAAGTAGCCGTTTTTTTAGTGCAGGCTCCTGCACTAAAAATAGATGAATATCTAAACCAAGGGTCTTCAAAGTTTTCCAGGCCAAGGACCCCCAAACTGAGACGAGATAAAGCGGGGACCCCCTAATTATATATATTGTATGAAATTGTGATATATCAAACTGATCCTATAGTCACTCTATTACAGATGGTGACATTAACGAAAGTAATTTTGGCCTGGGATTATTAAAGTATTTCTGATTCTTATTCCTGGTTGATGGGACAGGTGTTGTGAATGAAACGGTGCCCAGCTTAAAAGAGCGCCTGTGTGTCGCTGAATGTGTGCATTGATGACTGAAAGACATCTTCTGCCTCCATTTATCTGTTTACTACAGTGTGTTGAATTCATGTTAATGTAGATTTAAAGACATTTCAATTAGTGGAAAAAATACTGGGGGGAATATAAAAAAAAGTCTAATCAACCAAAACTTTCGTGACCCGCGGACCCCCTGTTGAAGACCCCTGATCTAAACAAACCTGTCCTCTTTACGTTCCCTTATGTTATTCTGTCCATCCAATTATATGGATCTTAAGAATTTCATTCTTCTTCAACATAAAACTTTGAGTAGCGCCTTTAAACAGCCCTATATTCCTTAATTGACTCTATATCTATCTGTAATTCCTCTAGCCCATGCAGTTTTGGACAATAAAACCTCACAAAAACACGTAAAAAAGGATTCCATAATATTATGGAAAAGATTAGAGAAAATAGCCTCATTTCTTTTTGGCAAGATTTTTTTCTGGATTGTACAGCCTTTGAAAATGTTTCATGAGAGTGTCAAATTTGACTGCAGCCCACCAATTATATCAAAGAGAGAAGAAAAAAATTTATTGAAAGAGAAATGGAAAAGGGTTTTTTTTATGCACTGTCAGCAAGATGCAGCTTTAAACTCTGAACACATACCATCACTTTTAGAACAGATTAACTTGATGTAGCTTGATGCCTCGCTGTAAAGAATCTCAAAATGACTGACGCCAGTTTTTTTTTCCAATTAACACTTGATTTCATTTTGTTATTTCATAATGTCTCTTAAACCACCTCAATTGGACAACTAAATTACATGCATTTCTGTCACGTTTGTGATTTTTATGCATGTCTCCAAAAATCTGAAAGATAAAACAGCTTTTTAAAGATTAACCATTGACTTTGAGGACTCCTCTCACTTCCATAAGATGAAAAATGATGTAGCAATTCACTGGTTTTATATAATTTATTTATTTTCCCTGAATCCAGTGCTTGAAATGAGAACTACAGTATGTCAATGCATGACATTTGATTGTTTAGCTCTCGTTTTCTTATATATTGAAGTAAAGGTGAAGGAGGTTGAAAAATTTAGAGTAAATTATGTTTGATACAGAATAAATGTAAGTTAAAAATCTGTCGATTTTCCTATTCAATATATTTTAAAAGAACATGTTTATCTCAAAATAGCTGCTATGTAGAGACTTTTAGTCTGTCTATGCAGCAATGTAGAGAAAAGTTGCACTTTCCAGCATTTCAGCGATGCCTGCTTGTATCACTTACAAAAAAAGGATCCCCTTTATGATGAATTTTCTTTTTTTATGTGGTGTTCAGAAAGGTTCAAATATCCTGTATCCAAAACAGAGAGGCGATACAATCTAGTCATTTGTGCAAACTCTGTGTGTGTGTGAGTCCATGAGTGATAAAGGTGGGGGATTCCCGCTGACCCATGTTAACGGTGTGTATGTGTGTGTCTCCCATCCATCATCACACACATTTCCCTCCTTCACCGTGTTCAAAAATAGAAAGTTGTGTGAACATGACCTCTCCCACACATAAACACACTGCCTGTGCGCAAACACACTGACACACTAGCAAACTCGCCCATTACAACCTTTGTCTCCTGGCCTGTTGTCTAAAATGATGTTGATTGTTTGTATTTGTTTGTTATGGGTGTAGTGTGTATGTGTGAGTGAGTGTATGGGTTTACGTTTGGGTGTTCTTGAATTATCAGAAGATGTAAGGAAATATGCGCCCCTCATCATGTCTTTTCCCTGTATTTGCTGCCTCTCTCTCTTTTCTGTTTCGCCACAAAGTCTGCAGCCACTGCCAAATTTCCTCTGTGGCAAAGGTGTGGTACTATGGCACTGTCTCACAGACACATTCCACTTGTTAAGCAACGGAAATAGTTGGAAAGGGACATTAATAAAGCCTGACATAAAACATATAAGAAAAAGATGAAGTTCACAACTGAATCAAAGAATACTATTCTTTCTCTAAATTGGATCAGTATTATATTTATAAATTCATTCCTCTTTGAACATACAGCAGGGTAAGATTTTTGAATTTCAGAACAGCAATTGGAGTTGAAGTTTGTGATGTCATGTCATGTACTGTATTCTGGTGAACCAGCTGGGGAATGTGAGTTGCTGCCACCTTTTTACATGTTTTGCTTATATTTTCCAGGTGTTCTTAATGGCAAAAGTTGGCAAAACTAAGAGAGTCATGAGTATATGGGGCAATTATTAGAGAGTTTATTGATATGAATGAAATAAAATATTTCGGTGCTCAGAATGGGCATATTTATATGAATGCAGATACCTTATCCTTGGGTCGTGATGGTGCAAGATGAAGAAAGAAGGTAACTGGATAGAGTCAAAGGTAGAGGTGGTGAAGGAGGATGGGTGACAGATTTCAGATGCACAGTAGCTTGATCGTGCTCACCATGGACTGTGTCATCATATAGGAAGAGCTTCTACAGAGCAAAGGTGTTTGACCCATTGACCTTTTCAAACTTTTACCATTCTATTGTAGATTTTGGATCATTGTCACATTGAAAGATAAATCTCCATCCCAGTCTCAGGTCTTTTCCAAACTCCAACAGGTTGTTTTTTTTCCAGAACGGTCCCGTATTTGGCTTCATCCATCTTCCTATACATTTTAACCATCATTCCTGTCCCTACTATAGAAAGGCAGGCCCAAACCATGATGCTCCCACCACCATGTTTGATAATGGGGCTGGTGTGTTGAGGGAGATAATCTGGGTTGTTTTTACACCAAATATAACGTTTTGCATTGTCAACGAAAAATTTTCAATTTTAGTTTCATCTCACCAGAGCAACTTCTTCCAAATGTTTGGTGCGTCTCCCAAACTTTAAAAGGGACTTTTTTATGGATATCTTTAAGAAATGGCTTTCTTCCATAAAGGCTAGATTTGTGCAGTATAGGACTGATTGTTGTTCAATGGACAGAGTTTCCCCACCTCAGCTGTAGATCATCCAGAGTTATCATGGGCCTCTTGGCTGCATTTCTGATCAGTCTTCTCCTTGTTTGAGCCGAAAGTTTCGAGGGACCATCATATCACTATTTGCAACATTTTTCCTTTGGATGTTTTTGGTGTGCTACTCT
>NW_015150971.1:61262-76349 GCF_000732505.1 Cyprinodon variegatus | reverse complement strand
GTGTGCTACTCTCAGTTTTGTATTTGCTAGTCCAACTCTGTGTTTTCTAGCCTAACATTTATGGTTTCTTAAATCATTTTTTTTTACCTTTTATGACCTTTTGAATTTGTTGGGAAAGTATCCCTTGCACACCATATTATTGACTGCTGCAGAGGCATGGAGAGCAGAAGAAGATTGGCAGAGGGAGACCAGTTGGCGATGTTAAGATGCAGGTGAGCCTTCATATACCCTTTTCCCACTGGCCAAAAAACAGAACAATCGGCTTCTAGTGGGCATCGGAAAGAGTGACTTATGTGTGTCTACCTGGGTCAAAGGACTCGGCAAGAGACCCGCGTTAAAATCGCCCCGGCTCTGATCGGCATGCTGTGGGAGCATCAGAACCGGGTGGACCCGCTAATTTACATGATACCATTGAACACAACGTACGGATGTCAACACACTGCGTCATTCGTGTCTGATCTAACAAGCCAAAACAACTCTGTTTACATTCTATATACATGGTACATCGCTGATGGGAGAGATTCGGACAGATAAAACCCTGAAACAAAAAGGCACACTTACTATGCCCTGGCTTCCTTACTTTTTGTTTTCCATTGTTTACTTTCCTGATTTCTGTTGCACTGGTTACACTATCAGTGCTAACACAGCGTGATGGTGTCACCAGAAACACAGCTGTGGGGGGACACAGGCCACGCAGCTTGCCAGCGGGGGGTTAGACCCCCGATGAGAATGGAGCCAAAAAGCTGATTGTTAGCGGGTTGACCTATGTTTGAAAAACACGCTTTAATGCACAATTTTTAGCTGAAAAGAGGCTACAGGGTCTTCCAGACTGAAAATAGAATTAGACTGTATTTAGATTCCACATAGCTATTTTGTCTTATTCGAAAAGATTTCCTGTAATTACTCAAGTTATCTTTCTGCGAATATAAAATTAGTTTCATAATTCAAACATTTAAGAGTGACTCTTTAATGGGGCAAACACTTTTTTTCTGAGCACTGTAAATACAACAAAAGGGAGTCTGGTAAAACCTGATTCACATTTAATCTTTGTGGCTCACAGGAAGTCAGACAAGGATGGAAACGCAAAGAGAAGCCAAAGGTTTGATACTGAAACTGTCCCACCTACAAATACTTACAGTAACTCACAGCATAGACTCTGATGCTTTGCCTGTACACACACACAGATACACACACAAAGTTATGACAGCAGGCCTGAGACGACAACGTGGGAGTAGTTCCTGGTTGGTCAAGCAGGAGGTTCTGAGACGCCACTGGAGTCTCCTATGGAGCTGGGCGTGGGGAGGGAAATGTGTGTCATTGTTTGTGTGTGTGTGCATTTGTTTTTAGGAGTTATGCTGTACGAGTGAAGGTTTTTTTTTTTTTATAGTTTTATAGAGAAAATATATAAACAAATTCATGTTTTAAGTATATTCTCAAACAGTCCTAACTAATGCTTTGTTCTGTTTCTATTGTGCATGACTCTGACCACCACCGTTTCTGTGTGTGAACAGTAGTTGTCATTAACATGCTATCCATGAATTTCAAATGTCTGTTTGCACACACAGTTGTTATAAAAATTAAAATACATTTCAATGATACTGAAAATCGATAAATGGAATGTTGAAAAACAACCTGTAGCAACTTAGCCTTAGAACTATAAAAAAAATGCATTAATGACAGCTGTAGGGTCTACTGTCAGAGAACATAATGTCCCAAGCGTCATCATTACCATCACCCTAAACACCCCCACACACAACGCCACCTCCAGGTCCCCCATTTTCTCAGTGAGTTGTTGTTAATCTCTGCCACTAATCATTCTGGTTGGGTCTGCGGCCGGCTGTGTGACCACTGTCCTTCCCTCAAATACACATACTCACCCACATTTTCGGCTCTAGTAACACACATACAGCATATTTACATGCCATCTCTAAATGTATCATTGTGTTTTTGCCTGTCATTTGCTGGCAGGGTTAATTATAAATGTGACATCTGCTTGTTTTATGCCGTACATCAGAAGATGTTAGTGTTTTTATGTGTGTGTGTATGTTGGGATGAGGGTGTGCTTGTGTGTGAGAGAAAAAGAGACGCTCTGGTCTCAGTTGGGTAAAAACAATGGAACCTCGCTGATTACATCTCCCTGAACAGGCGGACAGGGAGTGTGTGTCCTTGTTTCTGTGTGTGTGTAGTTCCAAAGGGGAGGAAAGGGTGGCCGTTGAGAAGGAAAAAGGGGGAGGCAAAGTTACAAACACCCCCTTAACTATGTCTTGCACACAGACTAATTTCTTTGCCTTGCAGCCCTCTGGCATCTCATTGGTTAAGGTCCCAGCTATATATTTATCTGATTGGTCAGGGCGGGGTATATATACACAGCGTGGGTCGGTTAAATCTAGCCACAAGTTTCAAAACTTTCAAACATAGTAGAGACACGGAGAGACGAATTGTCGGACGGCCTCGCTGACTGAGTGAAATCAACTGCTGAACCGCAAAATCCAAACAAGAGCTGTTGTCTTTTGGAAAAAAAAGAAAGTGGACAAAAGAGGCAGAGTCACTGTGGATTTTTTTTTCTTCAGAGGGAATATTCTACACCACAACTTGTTTGTTTTTGTCTTTCCCTCTTTCCCCCTCTCCCCTCAGATCTAAATGCTTTATTTTAGGATTTGTGCACAAAATTCATCAAATTCCTATTTTTATTCTTCAATTTTTTGCCATCTGAAACATTTTGAAATTTTCAAACAAACGAAAGCAGAAATTTGCTGGACATAAAGTTAGGGCTGCAATAGGATGAATTTAACTGAGCCTAACCTGCCTAGAGAGACTTCTCTGCATCCCAGCCAAATGTCATTTGGAGGACGCTGGACATCAGAGACCCCAAGTCCTGCTTCAGATCTTGAAATGGAATTTGAAGAGAGCCTCTCGGCAGACTGCAGCTCTCCCGATGCCCCTGGAGAGGTGCGGAGATCCGAACCAAGGATGACTCTGACAGCCAGTTCAAGGGGACAAAGCCCTGATTTGACCCAGGGAGGAGGTGTGTCAGCTGGGGTTGGTGATGAAAAAGCCTCAGGGGCCGAGCAGAGGATCCGCAGACCGATGAATGCCTTCATGGTTTGGGCTAAAGATGAGAGAAAGCGACTGGCCCTGCAGAACCCTGACCTTCACAACGCTGTGCTCAGCAAAATGCTTGGTAAGACAAGCAGGAGACTCAGCTTTTATGAGCGAAGCATCTGAATGCATTCTTTTTAAGTTTGTGCCTTATCAATGTTTATTCAAAAACCATATTTAAGGTTAAACCTATCAAAGGTTAATTTGGTCCTCATACTTTAATAATTCATTCCTCTTTGCTTTCACCTGCATAGCAAACTGTGATTTTAGGAATAAGAATATATAGATTGAGGATCTGAAATCAGATCAATATTAAACATGCATCATTTAGGGTTATTTACTTTTTACCCTCTTGGTATTTCTTCAATATCTCACCTAACAATTTTGACCAAATGACCAGAAATAAACCAAATAAATGAGTAAATCTGTGCTACAGTTTCTTTGACACAGGTCAGAGTTTAAAATCTAAAGGAAAACTATTGAATTACATCATAATCTCCATTTATGCAACAAAAGCATAATCAAAACTTTATCTAATTTCCATTGAGCTCAAGAGCAGTGTATCAAAGTATATTCTGTTGACTGATGCATTTAGTGAATAAAAGTGTCCTTCTTCATAATGCATTTGATGAATCAAATATTTTATTAGATTTTTCAGATTTCACATTAATTTGTCAAAAATCAAAGCTGATTGGAGGGAAATTGTCCATTGTAAATATCAGTGTAATTGATTCCTGCCTCTATAGTAGCCTACCGATCATTTCATTTCAGTTAGAATTTTTACACTGATAGAGTGATTTGTGCATCTCCTTTTTTCGATTTGCTGGCTCTGTCATTGCTTAAAAAAGTTAGCATATAATATAAAAAAAAAACCTCAGTGAAAATTGACAGTTATTTCACTCATTTTTTTTCACAATCTAACTGAGCAATGCAAAGGATAAAAAAAAAAACAGAACAGAATTTCTGTTTAAAATAACACTTTTAAATTATCCAGAACGTGAAGACTTGCAATGAAATGCAACAGCAATAAGTAATAAAATCAAATTATAAAGATATAATTTTTAGTGTAGTTTTCAGTTGTACGTTAAACTTTGATTTGTAAACCTTGGGGTTGCTCAGTGCAGTTCCACTGTACAGCTGGAGTTCATCTGCAGCTTGAAATGTTCAAAGTCCCCCAAATCCAAACCGCAAGTTTCTGGAAAAAAGTTTGCTTTGCAGATCTGGAAGCAGCCAGCATGTACAACCACAAGACAAACTGTAAATATGTAAACTTAATGCAGAATGTAAATTCATCAGGTTCAATTCTTCAATATTTTGATAAATAGACACAGAAAAGATGACGATGCACTTAAACAGCTTGAAAATATAAAGAATTTAAAAAGTACTTACATAACGACATCTGTTGATGTCTGAATTTAATTTAAAGTTTGTCAGGGTTTTTTTTTTTAATGCAAGGAGTTAATTTCTCCATTGTGAGATCAATAAAGTTACATTTCTTTCTTTCTTTTTTCTCTTCAATTTCTTTTTCTGATCACATAAAATTGCTTTTAGAGTATTTGTTTACAATAGAAGTATAGAATTCAATGCATTGTTATTTACCATAAATGAACAGCTTCAAAAAAGATGAAACTACAATGCATGACATTGTTATAGGTTTTAAAGAAAAATAAAATTTAAGGTTCAGGACAATGGCGTGAAATGCGAAACGGTTTTACCTGATCATTTTGATACATTATTTAGGAATTAAAATACAGTTAATACTTTTATTTCTGTCTCATTCATATTACATTATTCCTTGACACCATCTTTCAGGTCAGTCTTGGAAGGCCCTGAGCTCTACAGACAAGCGACCATTTGTAGAAGAAGCTGAACGTCTCCGTGTTCAACATCTCCAGGATCACCCAAACTATAAGTACAGACCACGGCGTAAAAAGACCACTAAGAAACTGAAGCGAGTTGAACCTGGGCTCTTGCTGCACAGCTTAGCTCAAGGTGGGGCCCCTGGCCTTGGGTTGGGTCCCGGCATCGGTCCTTTGGCTGCTGAAACTGTATCTGGTGCATCTGCTTATGTGCACCCGGCCCACACTTCCCACCACCATCACTCACACCAGCTGCTGCCATCTTTGGGGCACTTCAGAGACCTTTCCACCCCAGGACACGCAGAGCTGGAGAGTTACGGCTTACCCACCCCAGAGATGTCTCCATTGGATGTTCTGGAAGATGGAGCTGGGGAATCTGTGTTTTTCCCCCAGCACATGCAAGACGAGGCAGGGATGGGGGGTTGGAGTGGTTACCACCGGCTTCACCATCACAACCCACATTACAGCCAGCACTATAACAACCACAGTCACCATAACTCCATCAGTGTTAGTGCCAGTTTAAACAGCGGGTTGAATGTGAGTCTTAGTCCAAGCAGAACTTCCAGACTTGATTCTAGAATAAGCTCTGCTGAATCAAATCTGACTTCAAGCATTAGCTCTGTCAGCTCTAAGATAACGCCTGCTCATGCTTTCAATCACCAAGTCACCTTAAGGACTCCTGTGAAATGTCCCCCAACTTTAAATGCTTCGTCACCTCCTGTATCTTATCCTCGTCCTTCCTTTAGCCTCCCTGAGCCAGTAAAATGCCAGCAAACAACTCTAAGCACAGCTCCTGCTGGCTACCTGAACCAAATGTATGCTAGCTCTACCTCTAATACTACACATTTTACTCCCTCTCATCTGGGACAGCTTTCCCCCCCTCCTGAAACTTCTTCCCCATCCTGCTCATCCTCCTGCATCCTCCCCGCATCCTCATTTGGTCGTCCTGCACACTCAGACCACCCCAATCTGGAGACGAGTGGCCAGATTGGGTCTTCCTCTGCTGAGTTTTGGTCTGAGGTGGACAGGCATGAATTTGACCAGTATGTCAATATGGGACGGAATCGAGAGGAGTCCTATGGACTTGTTGGAGGGTGTGGAGGTGGGTTAAAGGTTCTGGGTGGGTGTAATAACACTGTTGGAGGCAGTAACAGTATTGTTAGCAGTGTTATCAATAGGGATGCCAGCAGTATTATGAGTGGTAATGGTGGCTGTGATGATGGGAGCAGCCCTCTGATATCTGCTCTGTCTGACGCTAGCAGTGCTGTTTATTACAGTGCCTGTATAACTGGATGAATACAGGATCTCATAGCCTACATAGCGTTTACTCTAAATGTTTCTCTGTTGGATTCATCTAAAACAATTTTGACATTATAGGGTTTAATTTCTATATTATTACCATTAGTTTTTATCTTTTTAAATGTGAAAAAAAATCTTGTTTGAGCTTGGGTTTTGGCCCTTTATCAGACAGAAGGACAAATTATATTAAATATTCTGACTTCTTTTTTTATTTCGAGATTATTTATAAAGTTTTCATTGTAAAGACCGGATCAGACATCAAAGACAGATAATGCTGAAAGATTTAATCAACATTAAAAGACTATGTGCTGCATACAAAGACTGTATTTTTTCCTTGTTTGTTTTTTTTGTTTTTTGGTAGTCTAACTTTAGGCAGAAAACAGAATCTGATCATTTAGATGTTATATATTCTGCAATTAGACACACTAACGATCAACAGCTGTTACATCTCTCTATATCCTTGTGGTCAAAATGTCGTTTACAATCTGTCATAATTGGAAAAAAAAAAAAGAAATATTCATAGAAAAAAATAACATTTGAATCTGAAACCTCATGCCTTTTGAGTGAAACACAGCTTTCTTATCAACTTTGCTGTGAGTTCAATCTTTTTAAGTAAATTCCAGTGTCATAAGGCTGGTAATACTAGTAATTATTTGATGACTAATCCTACCATGTCTATTTCAATATACATATCCCCAGAATGTAAGTTTAAATTTCAGAGTTTTTCACAGCCCAACATGTGAAAGGGTGAAAAATCCACTCTGCAGGGGGGACTCTATCCAGTCTCCTCATATGTCTTAGAAATACTGTCAGAAAAGCCTGGCCACTAACCCAGAACAGACCGCTAAAGTCTCCCACAAACTTTCAGGATGTTTTACAAGTCGGGGTGGGTTTTCTCTCCCCATGTGATCCATCCCATTCCCATTTTAGGCTTAGTTCATATAAAAGTTTTGTGTCAAACGTTAAATAAGAGGGTTTTGAAAATGAAAACATTTCTTTTTTTGTCCATAAATAGATATCTTGTGATGATGATTTCAAGAATTGCTTATCTGATGACAGATCCTCTTAGATTATGTTTTATGACCAAAAAACACATTTCCAAAGTTATGTGTGCAAATGATAAAATCTCAGGATCTAAAGTAATTCATAGCCTATTTTGGTAACTTGTTTGAATCCCTGCAATCAGATATGGGCATACTGTACATCAAATGTGTATTTCTTTTAGAAATTTTGGTTTTATGTAGTCATTACTGTATATATTGATTCAGTGCTTTTTGTGAAAGAGATTTAAACTATGAACTGTTCTCTTTGCACTGCATTTAATGTAACAGCTGTATAGAAGATATAACACTTTTTTCAATCTAAAATGTTGAAATATGTTTTTGTATAGAAGGAAAGTGATTTTTCTTATTTTTCTGATAAGAGGGTTATTTGACATGATTTTCCAGCTTTCTTGCTGGAAGTGTTTTTTTATATTTTGTGTTGGTGTGTTGGTGCTAGCTAGCCTTGTTTGGCTAACGGACAAAAACTGGAGTAATGTTTGCAAACATCTGCTTTAATTTTCAACGTTAACTTTCAGTATTCAAAATTGTTCCAAAAATCAACAAATTTCAGCTGCCCTTTGATCTTTTCTTATGTTTATTATAAAACAAGTCATGAGAAGTATCACACTTAAGCTAGGCTAATTGGTAACCTCACTCTAAGTTTGCAATTAAGGAAAATGTTTTCGAAAGAAAATCATACTCAATTTAACTTTTTTTATGTTTTTGTTTTAATGACTCACTTTAAATTGAATAATTTTCTAACCATCGGAGTTGTTTAGAATACACTGTAAAGTTATAGAGGTTAAAACGTTGACTTTTGTCAATTAAGAACCTACAGCAGAAGCTGCTTTAATGTTCCCTCTGTTCTGCTGTAGATTTTTTTTATACAGGGAAAGGAAAACAAGAAGCCTCCCTTGAAAGATTGAGCCTGCATCTGTTGTGCATTAGTCTTGACGACGCTGCTTGTTTCTTGTTCCTTAAAGTACATGAAACAGTGGAACAAAATCAAGAATCTCTTACGGAGCCACCAGTCACATTTTGCCATAGTGTTCCTGGGGGTTTAGGACTGAGCAAGAGTAATAACGTCTTTCAATTTTACTTCAACGAGATAGACTTACTGAGAAACAGGGGTTCAAGTGAACGATTAAGAATAAGTTTCTACATCTGCATTTGACATTCTTCTCTGTTGACACTGAGCAGTTTTTTTTTTCACAATTTAATTTACTGTGACACAAAAAGACTTCAGAGAGAGACCAGCGTTTTTTGGAATCAAGCAATAACTTTAGGCCTTTTGGTAATAATTATCTGAGAGAATAAAGAAAACACCCATGACTTTGGGATTAAATCAAAGGAAATTTTCTCAGCAGTCATATAAGAAATTAAAACCAGGGTTTTCCCAGAAGTGTCAAAGAGATGCTTCTAAATCTGCTTGACAGGGATCATTTTTAGATTTTCTACAAAGAAAAAATTGGTTTGTTTATGTGTTTGAAAAGGGTGCTCTGGCTGTAAATTGATCTCTTCTGTTGTATACAATAATTGTACCAAATAAAGCCTTTAAGACCTTTAAATATGAATCTGGTTTTTGACTTTGCAGCAATGAAACAAAAATCACATGTTTATTGTGTTTGCCTTATTTACTTTTTTTATGTTAAGGTAAAAATGTTATCAAGAGCTTTTAGACAGATAACAAGCTATTTGTTTACAAGTAAATACATTTATAAATCTGAAATGTGTCTTGCTTGTCAGCAGTAGATATAAAAAGCCAAACTTAGATCTCTGGTGTTAAGATATAAAGTGAAATTAATTAATGCTCACAGTGCACCTAATACTAATTAGATCAATTAGTAAAGGCTGTATCTCAATTAGCAACTTTTTGTGCTCAGAAAGAAGTACAATTACCTAGAAAAACACCTGAGAAGTCTGTTAATAAATAAATGCATTGTCTTAAAAAAGAATCCTTAAAAATTATTCTGTCCGAATTTTAAATTTTGAGTAAAACAAAGGCAGAGCAGAAAGACAAAGAGGATAGTTTGAGAACAAAAATTTATATTTTCCTATTGAATTATCAAAATAAGAAATTAGAGCATGAAATAAATGCAAAGAATCAATCAGAAAGTGGATGAAAACTTGAAGATAAGACAATTAACAGATTTAGAGTTATTACAGAGTTATTAATCACCAATTGAAGCTCCAGGGTAGCATAGAATGTTTAATTTGCAAGTTCTTATTTTATCTTTACACTTATCCTCATTAATCCGGCCTTTTTGAAGCTACCTGAATATTTCTGTGGCGAACAGCACAAAAAGTCCTTTAACATCAGTGTTTTATGGGAACCAACTATCTTTGTAGGGTCATTGCATCAACATTATACATTCATGTTCTTTAGCTGCTGTAAGAGTCCTTAATGACAATCAACACAATGACAGGAAAAGGGGGCAGAAAAAATCCCGACTGCATTTTCTGATTAAATTTTCTCCTGATTCAAGATGTTTAAAAGACAATCATTCCCTATTTAAGTTAATTTTAAATTTCTAAATTTATCTTAGATCATTAAAGAGGTACAATCTTTAGACATTAACTGGTCAGTGAAAAAAATGCCATACATTGTGTCGTATGGACTTGTTTTCTTTAGTGAGTCATGTACTTGCAGCCCTTTGGGGGTCTTCGAGTGACTGTGTGTTGGTGCATACTGTATGTTGCTTAGGTAGCTGACAGGAATGTTAGCAAAGAGGAGGAAACCCCTGTGGAAGTTTAGGATGTTCGGAAAGGGTGTGTCTGCCTCTGTATGTGTGGAAACTAAAAAGGGGAAGAGGTGTATATTTTTGTGAGAACACCTCATTCGGCTGTATGCTGCCCTGACTGGAAAAGAAAACAGAGCTAGATTCCCGTTTCTGCAGCTGGAAATGAAAGAATAGGAGATTCAAATGCAGCCATGTGGAACTCCTATCCTCAAAGCAGATGGCCTGCAAGATTTGGATGTTTTTCTGCTTCAAACCACTTAAATAGTATCCGTCATTAACAGATCTGAGCAGGACAATTTACATGACTAAGAGATACACTAATTTATTAGTTAGATTGAGGATTGATGAAGTAGACAATTCATAATCTCACGAGATCATGAGTCCATGTACAGTAATGCACCGATACAAAATTAAAGAACTTTTTATTTACTTTTTTATTACTCAGATCATCAAGGCTCAGACCCAGTATTCAAGGCAGACAAGCAGTCAGATAATTTAAAAGCTTTTATTTAAAAACGGCAGATCTGCATACACATCAAGGACATCTTAGGTAGGCAGGAAAACACAGGTTAGTGACCACGTTAATCTGATGGAGGATGATTACGAACACGTGAGTCACTAACCTAGTTTGATAGTTCAGTCTGTGCCCAGAGAACTAGGTTAATTCCAGCCGGCCAGCTGACGACAATATGCGGCTCATAGAGTCCCAGACACTGTAGTCCCAGAGGAGGGAAAACAAGCAGTAGATCAGATCCAAGCAGACGAAGGAAGGCAGGATAAGCCAGAGGGCAAAGCCAAAGCTTGTGTAGATGACATGCTCAGGAGTCTGATAGCAGGAGTCAGGCAAACAGATCAGACGGGAACAGGCAGGCTCAGTGGGTGAAAGGTAGAACAGGTCAGAAACACTAAGGTAACACTTAATCAGTCTCTCCACTGACTCGAGAATAATGTGCCACTGATGACAGGTTATACGGCTGGTTAAGTAAAAGCAGGACCAGGTGAATCAGCTGAACTGTAATGAGAAAGTAGGCGGAGTTAGGCAGGTGAATGAAATGAGTAATCCAGCCTGTCACCAGCGCCAAGATCATGACACAGACTAGCTCTATTGGATTAATTTTCTACAACTACAAGCCCATAAAACCTTCTAAAATGGCAACTGACTCTTGAGTCTGTTGCATGTTTTGTTAATTTTTTTGTTTGTCATTTTTTATGTCTTTTTGGTCCCGAATAATGGAAAGTAATTGGCATTCCAAAGGTTTCAAAGTGGCTAAAGGCCACTTTTTGATAGTGCGGGCAAAGAAAGAAAGAAAGAAAGAAAGAAAGAAAGAAAGAAAGAAAGAAAGAAAGAAAGAAAGAAAAAGAGGGATTTTCCAGTCTTGTTCTGTCTGCCCTGTGTTTATTGGTTACATGTGGTTAAAAAGTTAAATCAGTTGCCACAACCACATACTGACACACCAAATGAGTGTTTGTAGCTGGTCATCCATGTTTGTGTGATTTTACACAGTCTGATTAAAGATGACAGCCAGTTTACACTGTAAATGTATTTGTGAGTTTGAGCTTCTTTGTGTATGTCTGATGTAATAGTACATACAACTTTTTCTAACTGTTCTTATGTGAATGCATTTGCTATGTACTGTATGTGCATGCATGCCTGCCATCATGTGCCATGACAACTCTAAGCACTATAGTTAAAATAGAAGTAACCCAAACTATAGATCCTTCTTCTGTAAACTCTATCTGAGTGTGGTTAACCTTTTCATTTAATTTTCTAAAGACTGCACTTTAATAACCTGCTCCAAGAACATCTGTCCATATTTCACACATTTTATTGAGTTTCATATAATATTGAAGTACATGTAAGTTCTAGAGTGGAATCACTGATTCAATACTACAGTCCAGAATAGCTTCATGTTTTTATTTAACTGGCAGAGTAATATTCTTATCTCCACACCCTTCATGGTAAATCATCATCCTCTTCAGAGACCACTTTGGATTACCATATATATATGCCCATGTTTTCTTTTTTTTTAACAACTTAGTTATTAAATAAATGCCAAACAAAAGAGCCTAAGAATACTCCATTTTTTAATTATGTATAACAAGTGTAAATAGTCTAATTCAAAAACTTTGACTAAATATACCAAAGATAGTTACTAGAGTAACTAGTTGAGCCTACTTCTTCAGCCATAATTGTAATTCTTATATTAATGGTATCATATACTGACACTCAGTCTTATAGAGAGAAACCAATGTGCAGTAATGCCTACGGGCTATTTAGAGTTCCTCACTGGTTAACCTAAAATATATATTTTTTTGGATTTAAGGAAGAAAGTGAAGTAGCCAAAGAATCCCTGCATGAGCAGAGGGAGAACTCGCAAAGACTTAAGATTTGAGTCTGTATTTTATCCCAGTTAGTCAAACTTGGATAAAACTATTTAAAGGTCAGGAAAAGAATGAAAAAACATCTGGTCCTCTCTTTCTGGGATCTCTCCTTCAAATTTTTTTGAACATTTCTACAGGTGTAAAATGATTGTTGCATTTGTGAATATACCAACCTGATCCAAAGATGTATGTATCAGTAGCTTACAGAATTATACTTTAGGCTCTGTATATTATTAACAGACATTTATCACTAATTTCTGTGACTTTAGAGTGAATGCTGTTAATTCCCCTTAATGCTGTGTGATATATGCTGAAATTGGTGGAATCAATAGAATATAGTATTGATAGGTTTTAGAAGTATGATGTCATGATGATTCTATCTTATGGCACCATATTGAGCCCTAAATGCTTAGTGGCACTTTCATTCTGACCAGAATGGATCATTCTCGTTTAAATCCCTGTGAGGCTAAATGACACACAGAGAAAATCTGGTTTATGGGATGCAATCCATACAAAGCCATAACAAGGCTTTGTTGGCCTACTCAATAATACTTGAAACTCAACACTAATCCCGACATTTTGAATTGAAAAAGGTTCCTGGATGGGAAGCGAAACTACTTGGAAAACAAGCTCCAGTGTTTTATTTTATTTATTTTTTTTTTTTTTACTTTTAAACTTTTTTTAAATGACTATGAACTGGATGACTGAGAATCTTCACCATCACTCAGAGTGGCATTCTGCTGACCAAGTAATGGTTTCAAAATGTGTATGTTACGGTATATCTCAAGTTTCACTCACAGTGTTTATGGTTTTACTGCCATAAAATAAAAAATAAATCCAGGTGATGTCTCAAAATCTCTTAGTGGTTTTGTTTGTCATCTCAACATCCAACCAAGCTAGTCCGAGTCGTGCTGCTTGCACTCTGACTACAATCATGATGACATAATCTAAATATCATTATGGTCAAAGGAGGGTAAACACATTTTTGAGTCCCTCTTTAATTAAATCCTGATTGTGTTTAGCAACAATGTTAAACAAAAATTTCTAAAATTTTGAAGATTAGCCACAACATCTGTGTCGTTGTGTTTGTGATACAAACTGTACCTGTTATTTGGTCTGAGAGAAATTCTAGAAGAATGACAGAATGCTAGTTATGTCATGTTTTCTTCTGAAAGACACAAGGCAAATTATTTTACTCCAGAGTAGAGCCCTGTTAAATAACCTCATCTAAACAGCAATATTTTTTTATTTTCAAGACCTTAAAATGTATAAGTGTCCCTCACAGATTAATTTGATTCAAAGTTCACTTAAACATGTTCAAATATAATATGTACTGACCACAGCCAACAGAGGTGGCCTGTTGGTTTAGTGAGACCGTACCTTTTGAAAATGTGGTCATTTATGTTCCTGGTTGGTTTCATCAAGTGAAGCGCATCCTTTCATAATTTTTGAGATATTTTTATCAGACGATGATGATTACATATTTAAAAAATCTGTAACCAGAACTTCTCTTTCAGTGTTTCTGGCAGGCTCTTAACCGCTGCTTTGACACATTTTTGCTGCAAACCTTTATTGATAACTGTCTTCAATGGGCAATAGTGTTGAGGACTTGTTGTAGCATTCTTCCCAGATCTTTTTGTTCCAAGAAAATATGGTGATCCATTGTTTAACCTCTTAAAATTACAGCTCAGGCAAAAGGATTCAGTTGAGGAGATGTACAGGATAACTTACCTGAACATTACAACTTTAATTAAATAATAATATTCTCTCTAATTAGTAAGGGAAATTTGAAACAAGTACTGATAAGTATAAGTGTAAAGGTTTGGACACTTATTAAACCATAAAAATGCATGATTTTTATTTTTTTAAACTTTTCACTTCAACTTTATGCTTTTAGAAATTTAACTTTAAAGCATATTTGATAGTAGAGATGGGAGAAGCTGGGGTGCAAACTTCTAACTGCTACATAGAGTTTTTAGTTTTTGTTGAGTACAAAATGTTAAAGACTTGAGATGGTCATATGATGTAACGGAGAAGGTGTGTGGGTGTGTGTGTAACGGGGGTCTTTCCCTCTCTGATGCAGGATGTCAGGCTCTGTCTTCTGTTCCCCGCTGCTTCCTGTTTCCTGTCTTTAGAGGAAGTAGCAATGTGTTCATTTCCTCTGATAGGAGCTGTTTGGAAAAGGAATACAGAAAATGTTTGCTGAAATTAAAGATAGTCATTTCTTTGTTTCATACTTTTAGGAAAGTTGGGTCTTAATGCAACAAAATTCAGTGAAATCAGGTTTTAAGGAAGCATTAAAAAAAATAGCAATAAACTATAAAAGGAAGGCATAAAAGGTGAAATTTCAGTATAACTCTTAAGTACTTTTCCAGCCTCATAATTAAAACCAAATCATCTAAATCATTTTGCTTCAGAAATGTGTTTTTGGCAACTGTAACCTCTTCCCAGCTGGTCAGTTTTCATATCTTGCAGAAAAGAAATATGTTTTTGGATCAAATACTTCTGAAGCTGTCCTAAGTTTCAGGAAACATTAAGACTTGATTTATTAATGGAAAAAGTGTTTTCTTAATTTTATTTTCCAAACATTAAAATTGTCATGGTTTTGGTTCTGTTCAAGTTTTATCTCTGAGTTTCAATTGATCTTATTTTCATTCTTGTGTT
>NW_015150971.1:57311-60688 GCF_000732505.1 Cyprinodon variegatus | reverse complement strand
TCTGGGGTGAGTCGTTTCCTGTTTCCTTCCTTGCTTTACTCCATGTTAGTTGGTGGCGGTAATACACTTCTCACTAGTTTGCCAACCGCCATTAAACCTCACAAGAAGAAGAAGAACTCTTTGCTGGTTTGTCATCATTTCTTCGCCCCCTTTTTGTAAGTGTTACTGGTTCTCAGTTTTTGGGAATTTTCTGGATTTGTGATTTGGATTTTTGCTTCTGTTAAACTTTTTGGTTAATTAAATATTGAAGAAACCACTTCAGCTTTTGTGTCTGCATTTGGGTCCTGTCAAACCTCCACCCCACTTGATAACAATATTGGTTATACTTCTGCTAGTGTTTTTTAATCCTAGTACGTCCTTCATATTTCCACTGAAATATGCTGTAGCTGCTTCTCTAGGAGCCACCCTGCCCTTTGCAACCCACAAAGCATCACCTGTCAAACTCTTACAAGTGTTGAAATATTGTCAGAAATTTCTTCAAAGGATCTTCTTAGTTTCCTGAACTTCAGTCAGTGTTTTGAAAAACAGCTCTATGCTCTGCATGCAACACTATGATTCCACTGGTGATCCCAAAATGTATGTTAGCCCTTTACTTAATGGCTTAAATGGTTGGTCTGCATCAATGCACCGACAGTAATTTCAGCCATTTCTGCCAACAACCATATAGCTTTCCGGATCTATGTTTTATAATTAAGCTCTGACATAATGCTTGTGGGATATTACAAACTCAAGGTGAATTTAAAGTTACTGACAATTATAGTATTAATTTATCTAGATTATTTTATTGCTTAAATTAGATGACTGAAACACTTAGTCTACAGAGAATCTTTGAGAAAAATTTAAATTTATATGGGAATATATTAATTCATTTAGCTTATCTGATTGCCTGCATGTGGTTAATGAATTCCTGCAGTGTAGACAGAATAGATGTTTCTCTCATTTATATATAATGTCTACATGTGGGCTGATATTTAGAAACAAGATGACCAAAGACAAGAAGAAGCAAACAGTAAATGTTAACATTTATTTGTGCTGCACATTTCAGCAGCAAGGCCATTAAAAATGCTTTACTTTTAAAAAACAATGTGCAGTAAAATCATTAAAAACATAAATCAGGTACATAGCATCAAAATATTAGAATTATTACAAAAAGACATAACAATTATCAATCAGATCCACATGATGATCATACGACGATGGTCAGTAATATGATTTTATATATTTTTTTTAAGTGTAGCTTTTCACCTGGAATTGTCTCTTGAACCTTGAATGTTGCTTCTCCATGGTTGGTTCTGGTTCTGGGGATAGCCTGGACCAAGATGGCCTGAGTGTTCTGGAAGATTAGGATGATATTAAGCCGAATGTAATGTGGAGATAAACTATTCAGTGATATACAAACTAATGGAAGTATTTTAAAGGCTATTCTCTTGGCTACAGAAAGCATTAAGACTACCATTATGCCACTTTGAATCAAATAAGACATTCAAGTAGATTTGAGTATCTGACCAGATCGTTTCCAGTTCCAGCTATATCTGACAATAAGTATCAAAAAACCTTACAGTGGATGACCAAAATAAATGATGTTACTTTCAACGTCTATCTTTTTAATGATTTTTCTCTTTTGGAAGCCATGCGGTTAGTTGTTAGACAAAACACTATTTGCAAATACAAGAAAAGACAATCTCTCTGTTGGCTAATGTCTATAATGGACTGTAATGAAATGCTAAAGCCTTAACTTTTATTTCAGATAGTCGTACTCTGTAGCTACTTCCTCACTCCCTCTTCTCAGCTTCTTTGAGTCTTTTCTTTCCTGATGTCTGTCTTTCCCTCTCCTCTGGCCCTTCCTCTTCGGTGGGAGCCAAGGTGTGGGTGTTAAACCTCAGAGGTCTGCTGGTTTGGTGGCCTTGGCTTTGAAGGGCTTGTGGGTTGTGGGTTCAGATCCCGGGCAGGCTTAACCACTAACGTTCAGTAGTGGAACTCATCCATCAGCATGGAAACGGTCAAATCAGCCTATCATGGTGCCAGATTCTGAGTCAGCAGCAACCCAAGGGTCATATTCAGTTTCTTTTCTGCTTTGTCATCTGTGACATTTTTTTGTGTCCTCTATTTTACTTTTTTAATTAGATTTTTTTTTCTGAAGTCTGCTGCAGAGCTAGAGAGAAACTGAATACTTAAATATACATAAATACAAATTCACAGTAACCATTGACATAAATTTAATTCTGACAGGGGATTTTGGTCACCTGGTTCTGCAAAAGGGCAATTAATAAAGATTTATCTTTTTGAAGTTTTTTTTAACAAATAAAACAAGAATGGAGAACAAGAACAAGAATAAATGCAGTTCCTACTTTTATGTTATTGCTGTGTGTTTACATCAATGCTCATAGCTTTTTTTTTTTTTGGATTACACAAAGACTTCAATCCATTCTATTGGGATTTCAGCAACACAATAAAACTAGCTACACGTAACTGTGAAGTGGCAGGACAGTGAGACATTCCCTGTTTTAATTATTAAAATAGAACCATGGAAAGTATGTCATGCATATCTGCTTTTTACAATCCACATGTGTGTAAATACAGTTCTGGAGTTTGCTATAAAATAGTAATCAAACAGCATCATGAGGAAAATGTAAACATTAGACGGATCAAATAGAAAGTTATGTCGACGTTCAGTGGAACATTAGGTTATAAAGTATAATCTTAAGTTTTTAACAGCTTATAATTCGATATAACGAATTATTATTATTATCATTATAACATTTCTATGAAGACATGGTTGCTCACTGAAACTCACAGAAATGGAGAGATCACCTTCCAGTGAAGCAGGAAATAGGTCCATTGCAGGGGCGTTGCTAGGCACAAAGCTTTACTGGGGCACTGCCCCCCTACTGCATATGCCCCTCCTGCCATACACAAATACAGACAAGCACACTGCCCCACCCTGATAAATTCCTACCAAAATTACCAGTTGAGGTATTAATGAGTGTAAGAGCATATCTGTTTGAACAAACATGAAAATTTTCAACATTGCAGCTATAAAAAATAAGACATTACCAACTTTAAAAATAAAAAGTTTCCTTATACACATTCTGAAGTAATCATTAATTCCTAGGTTTTAGAGTTTTAGTTCAGGGGAAAGTTTAACTCAACCTGAACTAAGTGCTTCTTTTATTTTTTGAGCATTAAAGTGTACCTCCTATTTTTCATTTTTGCAAAGTGGTCAATCACTTGACTGTGACTCAGCTTAGAAAGTTCTTCCTTTTCAACTGATAAAATAGCAAGATGATGGAGCCTGTCTTGTCCCATTGTGCACCTCAGCCAAGTGTGGAGCCTTCTCAACACACTGAATGACCTTTTACAACTCCAGCTGTGGATTG
>NW_015150971.1:39255-56434 GCF_000732505.1 Cyprinodon variegatus | reverse complement strand
AGCTCATTTATACTGGGGCACGTGCCCCAGTAAATGGGGTCTGGCGACGCCGATGGTCCATTGTTACTCTGGAGGAGCTGCAGAATTTCACTGTTGACAGGATAATAAAGCTGACATTTATTGAACAAATCATCAGTGATTAGTTTTCCACAAGCAATAAAGTGGGCAACAGCAAATGAGTAAACAAAGATGTTCTGGACAGATGACAACAACATTCAAACTTTTGGTCTGCATGCAAAATACTGTCCGTACAGAAAGAAAAAACAGTATTAATTACCTTCCTGAATGCATCATCCCTGATGTGAAGCATGTTGGTGGCAGCATCATCCTGTCGAGATGGTTTTAAGGGAGACGAAAGATGGTCAGAGCTGAAGTGAAGATATTTTCCTCCATTGAATTTAGGTACTGATTAAAAATGTAAAAAGTGTGTCAGTTTTCACATCAAAACAGGACTATAATGGAAGAAAATATGCTAGGGACTGCAGACGTTTTTATAATGGGGCTGAAGCTCACCTCCAAAGGACCTTTCATATACAGGCAGAGCAACAGACATGGATTACAACAAAAAGAATTGCCAAATGAAAGTCTTGGTCTAAAGTAGGAAAAATAGAGATACAATAAAATTAATGAAAAAACATGCATCCATAAAAAGGAAGTCCTACAAACTGTGACTTGGTGGGACTGAATGCCAATCTGACTATATGATCTGATGGAATTGTCTCTGGAAATTGCTTTGAGATGATCTATGTTGTGAAATGTAAAATACAACTTTCTAATTTGTGCCTCTGAGAGCAGATTTAATAATACATTGATTCAGAATCCAATAGAAAGTTGAGTTTTTACTGTTATAGAACTATATCAATGCATTTACAGTCAGGTTTATTTAAAACCTTTTGGTCCCAAGCCTCTAAAGGGCCCACCAGTTATGAGCCTTAATTTAATTTGACAAACTGAGAAAAAGTTATAGATGTGTGATAACCCCCTTGAGTAAAGGCAGACTATGCAAACGACTTTGTTGTTTTCAACATATAGGATACAGCAGTATTCACTTGCAAGGAGCAGAACACAAACACATGATTTAAATGTTTATAGAAGGAAGAGGTTAAGGGGATGAATGAACCAAATATAAGGACGGGAGATCTGGCGATACTTGCTGGTAAATGCTTGAAAGGAGGAGGCTGGGTATGGGAGTAGACCAGGCATGTGGGTGCAGTCTACCAGATATGTTTTTTTCCCGAGTCACTTAGGAACCCCCAGATGGAGCCTGCAACAAGTATAGAGATAAGGAATGAGACAAGGAAAAAGGGAAAAGGCTGGGTGTGATGGGATGAGAAGGAATGGTTGATGTTACGGAGGAAAGGTTTGAAAGTTTGTTACAGGCTGTGAAGAACAGTAGAATTTATCCAACCTGTGCACTGTGGTTAGCCCCACCCTGGATCTGCTGCAGTTTGCTTACCAATCTGACATCGGAATGGAGGATGCCATCATCTACCTGCTGCAGCGGGTTCTCACCCACCTCGAGACCACCGGGAGAGCAGTGAGAGTCATGTTCTTTGACTTTTCCAGCGGTTTCCACACCATCAGACCAGAGCTGCAGAGAGGGAAGCTAGAGGACGCTGGAGTGGACAGACATCTTGCTGCACCATCAACTACTTCACTTAACGCCCTCAGTACGTGCGGCTGCACGGCTGTCAGTCAGAGGTGGCAGTCTGCACTACCGGGGCTGCCCAGGGCACCTTCCTGTCTCCGTTACTCTTCACCCTTTACTTAACCTACAACACAGACAGCTGCCATTTTCAGAAGTTCTCAGATGACTCGGCCATTGTAGGCTGTGTTTCTGAGGGGAACGAGGTGGAATATTGATCGATCATTATGAACTTTGTGGACTGGTGTGAGAAGAACCACCTGTGTCTTAACATCTGTAACACCAAAGTGAATGTGATCGACTTCAAGAGAAGACCCCCACCTCACTCCTACATGAAGAGCCATGGGCAGGACATAGAAACTGTAGAGAGTTTGAAATACCTGGCTCATAACACCGACGCCCTGTATAAGAAGGGCCAGAGCCACCCCCACCTTCTGAGGAGGCTACGGTCCTTTGGAGTGAGCGGGCCCCTGCTTAAAACTTTCTATGACTCTGTGGTGGCATCAGCCCTCCTCTATGCTATTGTCTGCTGGGCCCCTGGCAGCGCAGAGCGGGACAGAAAGAGACTGAACAAACTGGTGAGAAAGGCTGCTTCTGTCAGTGGAGGAAGTGGCTGAGAGGAGGGTGGTGTCCAAGCTTCTATCCATCATGGACAACACCTTCCACCCTCTGCACCAGACTTTAGAGGAGCTGAGCAGCTTCTTTGGTGAAAGACTTTTACACCCTGTTTGTAAAAATGAGTGCTGCCGCAGGTCATTCATCCCTGTTGCAACCAGACTCTGACAGGCACTGCAATGGCAATAATTTGTGCAATGTATAATGTGCAATTACTATTTGATATCTTGTGCAATAACTGTTTCTCTATACTGACACCCAGTGCAATAGCTATATATTTATACATATAAATATACATCCATATAAATATCCGTGTAAAGACCCTGTGTAATAACCTAGTACAATGATCCTACTACAAAAAAAAAAAAAAAAAAAAAAAAAAGCTGTCATATGTGCACGCGCTCTATATACAGATATCCCATGCACCTTTTTCTTCCTTTGGCACATATTCTTCTTTTCTTTTGACAATTTGTGCTGATGTAACAAGTAAAGTTCTCCACTGTGAAATCAATTAAGTCAATCAATCAATTGGGTAAAAGTTAAAATCAGATTATTTTTATCTAAAAAAAACAAAACAAAAAAAAAAAAAACATTTTTTTTTTTATTATTTTCAGGGCTTTTTTAGAACTCTCCCATTTTCTGTATTTTTTGTCTTCTTTTAGTCAACTTTAATAAATATTCATACTCTTAGAAATGGATTATAAAATTACGTTAAAAAGATGAAACAGACAAACACAAAAAGTCATAGAAGAAAAGAGGAAAACTGGGACCAAAACTTAAGATGACAGCCTGCAAGAACATTTTTTTATGACTACAGACGCTCTGTGGTCCCCTGTGTCTCCTTCTTAACCCATGAAAAAAGTACCCATGCTATTTGGGGATGACTGTCTCCAAAACTTTATAATTCAGTGTATTTATCTTTCTGGCTCCCCTGGTTTTCCTGAAACTGCATGGATGTCTAAACATAGGGTTTATGAGAGCAGTGCTGATGTGGAAATCTCCTGAAATTAAATAGAATTTTAGCCCACTTTTATATATTTGTCTGTTGTTGGTTTTGTTCGTGGCATTGTCACTATAACAGGCACTGACGCCGCGTGGGAGAGTGTGTGTGTGTTTGCTTTAGTGACCCAGCATGACATTGTTGTGAGCGTAACACATAGCTACTAGCAGACTCAGAAAAAACAAGAGTGTGGGAAAAAGAAGAGGAAAGAAAGGAGAGAATGAAGGTGATGCTAGAAAAAAAAGACAGCAAAAAACAAAAACAAAGAGGAGAATAGTAGCAGCAAAGCAGTAAGGGCAGAAATGAAAACAAAAACTACAAAGAAGAGAATTTTCCTTTTCAAAAAATATCAAAACTTTTCTCCTATTTGCATCTTAGCTCGTGCCGTTCAATTACTGAGGTTGATGTCAATTATTAAGTAATTTGATTACGTATTAAAAAAAGGTATATTGCCCTAATTTTAAGGTTTTTAAGGAGATACATTTAATGGTACAAGGTTCTAAAATTAATCAAATCTAATCCTAAATGTCCAAAAGAAATAAAAATAAAACAAAACTTGAAGAAATTAAACAGTTTAATTAAAAGTTTAGATAATAGCTTAACAGCTTATAGAGCCATGCTTAGGTTTATCTTAATATATAAACTTTTTTTTTTTATAAACCCATTATATAAGTTGTTTTTTTGTTTTTTTAACCATAGTTATAAACAACACTTTCAATATTTAATAAAACAGAATAGTCTCAGTTTTGTAAAAAAAAAAAAAGAAAGAAAGAAATCTTTAAATCGAAACATACTCCAAAAGGGTTTTCACTTTTTTGAACAGACCTACATTCTAAAGTTGCATATTTTCCATTCTTCAGATGTTTTTTATTTATTTATTTTGTAAATTCACACCAACAACAACCGGATCTGGGTCTTTATTTCTGTGTAAATACTCTACAAGAAAAGCTTTAGAAAATAACTTATTAATTTCTCGCGGTCCTCTAAAGGTTTGATCTAAAAACTGGCAGCAAATAATGTCAATAAAATACAAATGATTGGCTTTATATCCAATGTCTTACATTTCATTAAAATTTAGATTTTCAAGGCAATTGTCCATTTGAGCAAAAGCCTACCCTGGCCTTCAGACACCCTTGGTTAGCATAAATTTCTACTGTGTAACACAAGCATAATCTCATTATAAGGTTACATTTAAAGCTGTCACAGTTAAGCTATTTGAATGTGTTCCCTACAGTAACACAGCTCCACTGCTACCAGTAGAGTTTATGTCAGAGTAAAGTCTAAGATTACAGGTAGAGAGCACAGAGACTGAAATATACAGAGACATGAACTATATCTGCTGTAATGTGGTTTTAATCTGCAGAGCTCTGCATTAATATGCAGCACATTTTCTTCATTCCATTTACATGTTTCCTTTTGATGTCAATTATTAAGTAATCTGATTCCTTCCACAAAGCATATTAACTGATATATAATATCAAAATACATTATCCTGTAATATATAATATAACATCTTTAAAACTCAGAATGGGACTTCCCTCACTCTAAACAGAGGAGTAGACAACATGTTCAACATGTGGTGTGTCATCCTAAAAGAAAACAGCCTGAGGATAATCAACCTTCTCTGTGTAAACACTACCAGAATTAAAAGTTTTTTTTAACAGAAGTAAAATACAACCCTTTTTTTTACCTATATCTAAATGAATCGCTGAACCTATAATATTTATACTGTACCAAAGACCTCGTTGCTGCATTTTCATGAAGCTCTAAACTAAAATATAAAGAGGGGGAAAAAAAGAAACGAAAAAAAAAGGAACAGACTTTTGATCTTTTCAGGTTGTTCTTGTTATTGTATGTTTTTTCTCTTTGGTTTAGCTTTCCCCTTCTCAGGTTTCCCCCTCGCTACGTTTCACAACATATCATTGGCCTCACTGTGTGTGTGTAAGTGTGTGTCTGGAGCCACTGGATGAAGTGTGTGGTTACCCACTGGTGTGACCAGGGACACAGGGGCACCTCTCACTCTGTCCGTCTATGACTCCCCACTCTATCATTTTTTTGTAGCCATTCCTCTCTCTCTGTAATGTGGTACATTTGATTATTTCATGGAGATTGTGTGGAAACGGTGAAAAGTGAACCTTAAATGAAGATTTAGCACTCTATTTGAATTTATTGTTGGAAAATGATTAAAAGGCAGTTCAGATGTGAAGTTGGGTTCTGCAGAGTTGTTATGGGCAGTCACTGTCATACCTGCAGGTCAAGTCAGTGGCTAATGAGGGGATTTCATTCAAAACACAGATTTTAAAGCAGTTTGTTATCCATTTTGTTTTTTCTTTTTTTAGTCACCTGATATATGCAACATCTTCAGCTGAAGGTGAAACTTTACAGCTAAAACAAGATATCAGCATTTACAGTACAGAAAATTACCAATCATTTAGATCAGTCAGTGTTACACAAATTATTTCAACTCAACTACTCCTTCATTTCTCTCTGTCTCTTTACCCTCAAAAGTGTCTCCACAATGCTTGCAACTGGGACTATGAATTTGCCTAAATGCAGTCTTCAACCATTGAGATGCAAATCAGCAAGATTTCAGGGACAAAGATCCCACCCTTGGCTTCCAAACTTTTCCACACGAACACTATCTGAAACTGACAGTTAAACTTGCTGGAATGAAATTTGCTCTTTGAAGACCACAAACTTCAGGTTTCAGAAGATTGAGGAGCTCTAAGTAGTAAACAGTCACCTAATTTAGCATATCACACAAGAGAGACTGGAAAGGAGCAGATGTATTTCCAAAAGGGTCTCATGTGTTTGTATGTTGATCCTTGATTTTTGTTTATTTCTGATATTTCTATTAAAATTATTTAGAAAATAAATGAAATTTTATCATCCTAAAATAAATTAATCTTGCAGCTGCAGCCTTAGAGTGTAAAAGTTGGTATTTTTCAGAAAACGTTTTTGAAAAATGGAACCAGACCCCAAACAATTATAGCATGATAACCAAACTTCTCTGTATTTCATTCCTGAAGACCAGCACAAAGAAAGAGATCTAAGATTGTGAACATTTTTGAATAATAAATGTGTGCAGCATAGATTTGTATGAAGCCTTCCGCTATATCTTCTAACTTAACAAGTCACCAATTGGTGAATTTAATTCAATGGCAAAAACAAGTGATTCTCGGTTCATAATAGAGCATCAGTCAATAAACAACAGAAAGGTCAGGAAGAAAGCACACGATCCGTGTATGGAGGCCTTATTCCTCGACGCAGATGACCCGGGTTTGAATCTGACCTGTGGTCCTGTGCCGCATGTCTCTCCCACTCTCTCATACCCCATTTCATGTCGGCCTACTGTCCATAAAAATTAGCCCCTAGTGCCAAAAAAAAAAAAAGACATCCCAAACTGTGTTATGGCAAAAATAAAAACCTATAGGAGCGTAGCGTTTACTCTGCAAAGTTGCCAAGAGCCCCATGGTAACTCTGGAGGAGCTGCAGAGATACTAATCTCAGTGAACAAAGAGAAAAAAGTAAAAATATAAGGGGGTATAAATAAATTTCTGCCTGACAAAAACACACAAAAGTAAATCACTTATAGCCTCACAGATATTAGATTTAAGAAGAAACTTTTGGTACCTCTGTAAAGGTAAGATGTCATGAATGGTTTTCTGGTGTCAGCACCATTGTAGCTTTGACCCTGCCTGAAATATTAGGGACAAAATACAAAATATTTTGCATTTTTTGAATCTCGCCAAAATTTTCTTTGAAATAAACATTGCAAACCACTACCAAAATATTATTTATAGCACAAAAAAGTAGTACAGACTTTTAAATCTAAATGTTGTGTAAAAATATACCAAATTTGGACTCAATCAGATGAATCATATTTATTTTAGAATGGTATTAGTGAGAAATTTCTTAGGCGGAGGGGCCATTTTGGCACATTTATCCATAAATGTCACCAAACTGTGCCAAATATGTTTTTTACATCAATACTGGGGGTTTGGTAAAATTACGAGGTCACGTAGCAGCTGGACCCACCGGTGGGTCCGTAGGGTTCTAGGGGTTAAATAAAAATGCCACTCGAGTTCTGAGAAACTTATGACATTTAATTTCTTATAAAAACGTTATTTAGACTGCATCTATATCTGTAGCCTTTTTATTTAAAACAGGCTTGTTTGTTGAGGTTACCCATTGAAACGTGAAGCCAAAGATTTTACAGAAGTAAGATTAGTGGTACTTTTTTATACCTATAATAATCCCCAAGTTAAAATAAATAGTATGTTACAGTTACACTACTTGTATGTAGTTTTTAATGCCTAAAGAAAAGAAAAGAAAATGTGTGTTTTTCTGTATTATGCCGTCTGGAAGTCAGACTTGGTTGAAATATTTTGGGTTGTCTGAGTTCACTAAGTCTCAGTATTTCTAAAGGACAATAAAGCTATTTTAGAGTGAAACATAAAGATTTTTTATAAATTCTTTCAAAATGTCTAACATGTTCTTTCTTATAAGCCGGTCTTGTTTTGTCCGACAACATCTGTAGATTAAGTTTTATGATGACAGAAAGGTTTTTGAAACCTAAAAACCTGAAAGCCTCCAGGAGCTGTTGTGTTTCTCCTGTGGTTCTGAATGTGTGGGCCGCTGCTTCTTTTGGCATGAAAAGACCAGCAATAAAAACTTGGACCTTTCAAGAAGCACAACACAGAAGAAACCAAACCAGAACCGAGCTGAAGCTGCACCATAGCAACATTCATCAGATGTTTGCAGACTGGAAAGAAAACTTTATGGCATTGCTTCTCCAATACATACTTCACAGGCTGCCAGCTGACTATTTTCAGTGGTGAAATAGTAGATAAAAAGCAGATACTCATGCACAAATAATCCATAACAGTTTTATGGATTATTCTTCCAAAATGAAAATTTCCATCAATCTTTGATGACATATACATATATATTTAAAATAAGTTTGAATACAAAGTTTGATTAGATATTCAGAACACCTTCTTATGGAGGCCCCTCTCATACCCTCTGCTGGATAAGAAGGCAAATTACTGCAGTCTTGCATTAGAAACAAAGAAACTATGAAATATTACTATTGATTGATTAATGCATTTTAAACATAATGCATACTTATTATTATTTTTTTGGAAACGTTTCCAGTTTCTTTTACTCTGCTTTTATCAGAGTACGTTTATGTATTTTAAACTTAGACAATGTATTTTAAACCTAGACAATTACTCCAAAGAAATTGATCAAATTAAGTTTTACCATTTGATAGATGATTCCGGTGAATCTCTTTTACAGTCATTTTCAGTCGATTGTAAAATATATGTTCTGTTTCTCTGAGATCAGGTTGTTGGGGTAACGGGTTTAAAGGGGAACCCAGAATACTCATCTATCCAGTGATATTCTCCAGCTCATTAGTTGGAATCTGAAGGCGTTCCCAGGACAGTCCAAATATATGGTGGCATGCAGGAAGCATCTTGGGCTGAGGCATGAACCACCACAGTCCACTCTTTTTTGGTTACTTTACTCTTGCCTGAGGATGGATGGCACATTCTCTTCTGAAAGATGCTCCACACACTCCTGGATAAAGACAGATCATGAGTGGATGGTGGGAAGTCAACACTTGTATACCCTCTTCAAAGATTCTTTAATGTGAATAAAACTTGAAATAAGATAGGATTGTTAAAAATGCATAAATTATGCTGAAAAATACAATAAATAATGGCAGTATTGGATGCTTTTGATTACCTTCTCTTATTCCAACACAGAAGAGGGAATGACTTCCCAAGATGACTAGTACAGTATGACACTACAAAGCTATTTGTATTAAGATTCCAGATCAGCAATCTCAAACTCGAGTTCTTGGGTCTTTGCTTCAGTATGTCTAACCGTTGAAAAGCATTTCTGGAAACAATGAAGATAACATTAAGTACATGACATTTATGACTATTGTTGTATTTGAAAGAAGAAGGTGGCAGCTTGAAAACACCTCATCATCTGTTAAATATTAGGTTGGCAGCATCATTTTATTGGTCTGTTTGGCTCTGGATGACTGATACAAAAAGGAAACAAAACATCAGTCAGGATGTTTTACCTTGGTGCAAATGGGGGACCAAACAGAAAATGATTTCACTGACTGCCATCAGTAGGCAAAGCTTGCCCATGGACACAACCGCACTGCTGTTGGTTCAAGCTCAGAGCTAGGGCTTGAACCAACGGGCTTTCTATCCGAAGGTTATTACAGTTAGCAAGTTAGTCAGTGTTAAAGCCTTGCAATAAGTTATTTGGCATATAAAAATACATAACTCAGTCTTGTATTTTTTTTGAGGATCTGCATTTTCTGTAGACCACAGCAGGCTACCTGGTTCATGGTCTGAAAACCTTTAAATTTAATGGTCAGATGATGAGATCATTGGGTTCAAACTAATCAAAGACCAGATATTTAATTTGTCTTTATTAATATGTATTTCAGGTGCAGAAAAAAAAAACACTTAATACATCTCTCTTTATGAAGGAGTAGCTGCTCTAATGTTACCAACACACACAAACACACACACCCACATGTTTGTTCTTCTATATGTAATGAGGACCATGTATTTACCCCTGTTGACTCCCATTGATTCTCTGTCATTTTCAACCCTTTCTATGCCCTAACCCTAAAACTAACCTTAAACCTAATCATTACCAATGCATACCTCACCCTAACCATAACCCATTTGACTCCTCAGCCCTAAACCTAACCATTAGGAAAATACATTGTGAGGACCAGCAAAATGTCTTCAGTTTACAACTGGTCCTCCTTGAGATGATGAAATTGGAAAAAAAAATTGTCCTCGCTCTGGTTCCTACAAGTACCTACTTCTAAAGCCCCTACACCCAATTCAAACAGTACACCTTTGTTTAAAGGACATTTATGTAAAACTCTGAATTAGAAGAAAAATTGTAAATCATAGAACGTTAATCATTAATGTGGAATGTTGTAAATAGAAAAGTCTGGCTAATCATAATATCCTAAAAGAGAAAGGTTTAGATTGATTTAATGTCAAAAAATGTTCTTAATTTTTTTTCTCCCAAACATAACATTTTAATTGTTTATATTTTAACAAGCTATACCTGTTGTTTTTAATTATGTAAAAAAACGCAAATAATGCAGATTTTATTTACCTATGTTTCTCCCATTGATGTGACACACTACGTAAATATCAATGTGCGTTTTCTGTTGTGCTGTTTAATAAATCTGAAAACGTTTAAACATTTTACATGTAATTTATATTAGCTGACAGATAAATGAAAAAAAAAAGTAAAAAAAGTAGCCTGATTAATTAAGGAGTAATCTGATCCATTCGATCAAAGATCTTAAGGTTGCACCGTCTCCTCCTATTACACCACTGCCACCACTCTTCCCCAAAATTTATGTTATTGGACCGAGATCTTAAATGTTGCAGTGGGAAAATAAAAGAGGGAATAGTCTTCGGTCGGCATAAAGAAGTGTTTTAGATCAGAACACATGAATACCTGAGAAATATATCTGATTATTTTCTTTTCAAATATTCAGTTTATTTGATTTAACTGAAACCAAAATAATACAATTTTTAAGCGTTTGATTCACCACCTCATATTTTGGAGATTCATTATCTTTTAATTAATTGAAACATTAAAAAAAAGACAATTATACAGCAACATTAAATGATCAGATTTTAAATTTAGTTTTAAATACATTTAGGATTAAAGTAACTTGGAAAAATCTTAGTAAATAAGGCACTGCATGCTTGGCTGCAAATGACCCAAAGGACAAAAACCTAAGTGCAGAGCTCTCTGCAGACCCACAGTTGTTATAACAGGTTTTAGATTCTGAGGGTCATAAAACTCAAGTTCCAAATCATAAACTATGGTTTTAGGCTCTTAGCAGCAAGTGAAACTCATGTGGTTTGAGTCCACACCTGCATCTGTGTGAATAAAGAAGGGTATCAGCAGCAATCATACAGAAAGCTAAAAAAAAAAACACTTTCAGTGAAACAAATGTGTCGACCTGATTCCCTCAGATTGAAAAGCTTTAACTTCAGCACATGTTAGTTCTCCAGAAGATGTGATTTAAACCCTACGTAATTTTGGGAAGCAGAAAGTAAGAAATAAAAACATATAATGAAAGCACTTCAAGTATTTTAAACTGGTATTTTGGTCCTGGTTTGGTCCCAGTTTAAGCCCGGGGTTAGAAGCCATACAAGCTTCGAGAAAGATCCAGGTTTTATTACTACTTTCCTAAAGCCAAGAGAGATCCAGCAGACCAAAGAGTGACCTGAAGACAGGACGCTAAATTACCGAACACGTTAGACAGTGTATGAGAGAGGAAGCACTCATTTACATCATCATCTGCTTTTATTGCTGACAGAGAAAAATGCATTCACTCAGCCAGAAGACTTTTTTCCAGCTTCAACCATTAAAGAATTTTGTTTCTATTATATCTGAATGAGTTTAAGCTTCCAACTGATAGAAATTCACTGTGAATTAACAATATAACCATAAGATGTGGTTGATATAAATACAATTACAGGTAATTACAGCCCAATCTTGCATGAAAATATAACAAATAATCTTTAAGTGCTTTTTTTCTTTTCTTTGTGCTAATTGAATAAGACAATCTACTTTTAAAATAACAAAGAAAACAACTGCAGTCTTATTTCAAATACATATCTAATTATCTCAGTTTGAAGTCAAAAATTACAATTCTATTGGCAAATCATCTACTGTAATTTACCTGCTATTAAAGGCAAACAGACAAATTTTAAGAAATGTTTCATTATTTTTAGATCTTTTTAGCAGTGGGTGAAAAAGAGAAAATAGGGTTAATTATTATGATGTATGTATGATGTACAGTATATTATGTGCTGAAAATGTTATCTTAGCAACCATGAAAAAAAAACATGGGGTAAAATACGCATGATTTACACTAATATGTTAGAGAGTTTCAATGCAGTAGACCTGTGCTTGAATTTCCCAATATTTAGTATGATTTACTTTTAAGTTAAAAGAGAAAGATTATATTTTTCCACAAGTAGGATTCTACTGGGTAGTATTGATGCATCCATGGAGCTGATGACAGCTTTAGCACATTTACTTTGATAATAAAGATTCTCACTTTGATGAATTACTTTTTTATGCAGCTAATGATCTTCCAGTGAAGGACCAAGACAGAAGCCGTTTTCTTTGACCTTTAAACAACATCAGCCTCAAAAGTTTTCATTTTTGAAGCCTTTGACTTCACCAACCATGACATCCTGCATCAGAACAAAAAGCACAACTTAAAATTGATTACCAGCTTCTTGACTGATCAGCGGCAGCAGAAAAAGGTGGCTAGCATCTTTTATTGCACAAGGAACATCAGCACCAAAACGTGAGATCTCTCCTAAATTCTCTCTGTGCTCAAATGATAGCAGCCTACTGAACCTAAACTCCTGAAGAATGCAGAAGACCCCCCTGTCATTTTTCTATTCCAGGACAGTGATTATTGCATACCGACTGGAAGTGTATCAGCTGGTTCACCCGTGCAGCCAGAACCACAGAGAGATCTCCTTCCACCAGGCTGTCAATCTGATGAACACTTAATGAAGCACTGCACAACTTTAAAGGTTAAATCCTTTTTTTTCCGTTTTATATGCATGACAGGTTAGTAATTTCACGAGAGAGTGATTCTGGTGGGGTTCTTTAGTTATGGGTATGAGTGTGAGGTGTTGTGCACTTTAATTCACCTGGATACTTTGTTGAGTCTCAACTGTCATTGAAATAACTTTTATATTTATAGCTTTCTTACCTCAGATATTATGCCTCCAAAACAACAAAAAAAAGTGCAACAAAGCAGCAGATGCGCAAAACAGAGAAAACTTCAGCAGAAACTCTGGAGCCTGCGCTATGCTCCTGTTCTTGCACCATTTTAATCTTGTCTTCCTCTTTTGAAAAAACAAATACCAGTACTTATATTTATGGGAAAATTTATTTTCTTTTTCTTTAACCTTTTTTTGTATGTATCTAAATGTGTTTAGTGAGAGCAGCACTAAACAAAAGTTTGCTTCTTTTTTTGTTTAAGTTGATTCTGAAACACAGATTGGAAAAATGAAATCTGTCTGGCTGCAGAGAGTCTCGGGATTAAAAAAATTCCAATTACCGGTAATAGGATTTCAAAAACTAAGACTGATCGTTCATATTGAGTCAAATGCCTTTCATGTAAGATGGGGTAAATTGATCTGAAAAAACAACTAAACTATGAGGAAAATAGAAAAATTCAAATAATAAAAACAGCCTTATGAAACTTGATCGCTAATCTGTACACATTATTTATTTTTTTATGTGACTCATAAGTTAGGAGTCCATCTGCATCCCACATATTTACAAAGAACATTTCCCTCCGGGCTGATATGTGATATGCCATCACTGCATATCTTTTTGCTGCTTGCTGCCTTGCTGCAAGAAGGTTTGGGGATAAATTCCTGGCCCGGGGTCTTTCTGCATGGAATTTGCATGTTCTCCCTGTGCAAGCGTGGGTTTCTCTCCAGGTACTCCAGCTTCCATCGACAGTCCAAAAACATGACTGTTAGGTCAATTGGCTTCTCTAAATTGTCCTTAGGTGTGAGTGTGTGTGCATGGTTGTGTGTCTTTGTGTGTCTCTGTGTTGCCCTGTGACAGACTGGTGACCTGTCAAAGGCCTTTCGCCCATTGACTGCTGGAGATTGGTACCGGCCCATCCCTGACAAAGACTAAGCCGAATCTATTACACTACTTATCATGGCAAATCTATCAGATATGAGGATGTCCACAGCTCTTTTCAGGTGACCCTGCATGGAGCCTCTGTGCAGCCCGGAGTGACCCTGCAAATGTCAAACATTCTCTTCAAAGTTTTACTATTAAATTTGAAGTGCTAGATTGACTAAGAACTATTTATTATGTCATCAAAACTGATATCTGAAGAATATTGATCCCACATCATTATATTATAAACTCCATATATTTTCCCTGGTGTTTCTGTATGGAATTCTTTGGTTATTTGTTTTTGTGCCAAACCCACCTTCTGCGATTGAGGCTATGCCTTCAAGTTTGGTTTCCTCAGATACTGGCCCAAGGTTTTAGGAGCTTTAACCAGGTCTGGATGTTATCATTTTGAAAGAAAAAGTTATTTTCTTTCAGCTCTGCTTCAGAAGACGGTTTTCCCATCTAAAAAGCAATCAGCACTAACCAATGCAATCTGCTTCTTCCGTGTTAGTGTCAGGCTGGTGGCAGCTTACGTTTTAGCTATTTTATATTTTTTCTGCTAATGTTTGTAATGTCACTCTTCTACCATATTTTCTGAAGCTAATGATAATAATTGAAATAATTGAACTTTATCGATCTCACATTGGAGAAATTAAACTCTCCATTTAATCCATCCCCTTGAGGAGCATTGGGCCTCCATTGTCTGGCGCCCGTGGAGCAGTGTGGGGTTAAGGGTCTTGCTCAGAGACTCTGAGTAGCAGTCTGTGGGAGCGGGGCTGAACTCAGAACCTCAGGATTCCAAGCTCCATGCCCTAACCACTAGGCCACCACTATAGAACTATGTTTTCTATAGTAATTTTAACAACTACTGAACCTATTTTTGAAGTGTATGATTTCTTTATTACTCTTTTTTGACCGCATTAGATCAAAGATGGACATGGACCTAATTAAGGATTTCTTATTATATCTGTTTCTCTGTTTAAGCTATCTGTCATGGACACCAAATTAGTTGAGTTGTGTTCTTGTGCCTCTAATTTGATTTCTTCTTTTCTTTAAGGCCAGTACTCTGTATAAGATTTGTGTCATAATCCTACAGAAAGGAAAGGGGGCATCAACAGTGCTGCTAATAAGCAGCTACACATCCATTCACCTATTCCCTAATTGGGTAGTTTGCTTTTTAACCCAACAGTCTAATTTATGTTAACAAGAAAGGCTTGTCATGCAGTGTAGTTTCCTGCAATGCGTCAACACTCCATATGGTAGTGCAGATTCTGAAGGCTCTCATGGTGCCCGAAAAGGCTGCTTTGTGAAAGTGTAAAGGCAGACTGTGAATTAGTTGTTTATGCTGTGCAAGATTTGTAGATTTTCTAGGACTGAAAGATGATCAATTATTCCCTCTAAAGACCAATATGGACTTCCACAGTGAAACCCAGTAGTGGAAAAAAAATAATAAGGACTTCAGTGATAACATAAAGTGTAAAATTGTAGCTCATGAAGTGTGCTTCAGGTCAGCATCCATATGGACAAAAGTCAGAGAACACAGAAACAGACCCAGCCTCAGATAAATCTAAGAACCTCTTTTTTATATAATGGCTTTGAACCATTTTATGTATGTTGAGTTTTAACATGTAAGCAAATCAAGGACAGTAGAAGTTTTTTATTTCTTTTCATGTACAAAACTGCTGCAGTTTTAAAATTTATAATCAGAAAATATTGCAGGTACTAACCAGCAGATGGCGGTAGAATAGCATTTGTCTGCTGCATCCTGGTGCACACAAGACTAAACTATTTGAAAATAACAAAGTTTAAAAATTTAAACTGTTGTCCTACATGTTTAAGGCAGCAGTTTCTGCAGGTTCTTCTCCCTCCTAAGTTTTCAGGTTTCTGTTTATGGTTCCTTCAGTCAGGAGGGAACAGCTGATTGTGCTTGGCAATCAGAATATAGTGCTGTGAGATGAGCTGGTTTTGTTGCCAGTAGCCCATTTCACAGCATTTGTGAAGGCTAGGTTTATGTTGTGTTCTGAGTGGATTAAAGTGATGGCTGTTTTCTTGCCAGAAGTATTTAAAGTGTATAAAATCTGGTCTTGGTTTGGTTTGTAACGAAGTGGCGTTACCCTAGCTTAAGTTTTCTTTTTTCGTTTGATCTTTTAAGAGCCTGGTATTTTCTGTTTGCCATTTTCCAGGGGTTTCTTTTCCTTAAAGCCTGGCTCCTTTGCAAAAAAACTGACCCCTCCAATAACATTTCATCTTAGTTCCCTGACTCCCCCAACCTGTGGCCACGTCACAATGCTTCTTTGGGGAAACTATTTAAAAAAGGCATATTCAGGTGAAAATGTTGAAGTTTAGAATAAAATAAAAACAGCTGCCGGATTGGAAGGATAAAAAAAAACTGTGCAATAAGCTTGATTATATATAAGGGAAAAAAATAGACTTACAGGGCAGGTCAAAACAATTTGCAAATAACAGTTAACTGTTGCCTGGATAAAGAGAAAAAAAAAACATGTACACTGCAAAAAATGTCAATCTTAATACGTCAATTTTTCTTAAAATCAGTGCATTTCTTCTTGAATTGAGGAGGTAAGTGAGACACTTTGCAAATAGAACAAGACTATTTACATTTAAAATAAGAAAAAACAATTGCATTTTCTTATTTCAAGTGAATTTTATCTAATTATCTTATTTTAAGAGTAAAAATACTCATTCCATTGGCAAATCCTCTTACTTACCTACTCAAATTAAGGGTAAATACACTTAATTTAAGAAATCTTTACTTATTTCTAGACTGTTTTTGCAGTGTACTAAAATACATATAGAGTAGAGTAGAAAGAGGCACCTAACCATATGCACAAAATAAAAATGTTTTGATCAGATAAAGAAACTGTGCTACTAAACCATGGTTGAACACAATCAGTGGACACGTTGGAAGCAATGAAGATAGTTTAATGGTAGCAGGGAGGAAGAATGTGAGAAGGCGCTCCTAAGGTGCAACAGTCTTTCACTGCATGAGCTTCACAATTCTTTCCAAAGGGGGGGCAGGGACTCTTGGACTGATTCCTAAATGAAAAGTAGAGATCAAAGCCAGGCCAATCTAATCTTTCATCGATGGACATGGTCCAACAGCATTTAAGGTAGCTAGAATTTATATATTTATATATATATATATATATATATATATA
>NW_015150971.1:19487-39220 GCF_000732505.1 Cyprinodon variegatus | reverse complement strand
TATATATATATATATATATATATATATATATATATATATATATATATATATAGTGATTTCCTAGGGTTTAAAAATTGAGCGTTGCTCGATTTATTTGAAATGGCCACATGTCCAGGTTGTACGCTGCCTTTCACCCAAAGACTGCTTAGAAAGGCACAAGGTCCACAGTGACCCTGATGGACAAGCGCAAGAAGATGGATGGATGTAAATAAAACATCATAACCTTTTAAAATGTATTACTAGAGGTGCTTAAAACTTGTGGGAAAAGGCTTGCATATTATGCTCCCCTAGACAGGCCAGAACAATATATTCAATAAACACTTATAAATATAACTTATAAGAAGAAAAAAAAAAGGCTGACTCAAACTTGGTCAATCATTTTTTTGAAAATGATCTTCTGGGAGGCAAAGCTGTAATGAAAATATCAGAGAATAATGGGAGGGTGAAGCATGTAAAATGTAAATTTTGTTATGCTTCTGACCTTTTATGAAGATGTTTCTTTTTTTCCTCATTAAAATGTCTAATAATGTTTAGGTCAGACAAATGCATCCAACAGTTTCTTGCTTTGAGGAAAAGAGCGAACAGTAAAACATTTACTGCCTACTGGTTCCAGTTAGGGAGTCATTATGCAGACAGCAGCTGTCAAAAGTACCTATCATCTTCTTGCAGAAAGAAGCTGGTAGTTATCAGTCCCTACAGATTAAATTGGAGTGTGTGTGAGTAGCTTGTCTTTCTTCAATCTGCTTTTTTAGACCGTTTCTGCTCAAATATAGGAAGTAATAAATTAGGTATTAACTGTAAAAATTCAACATAACTGGCTTAAATTGGTAGCAACCCGGACTTTCAATTTAAGCCTGTTTTGTGGTTGCCATGACCTGGATGGCTGAGAATTTACATTGGATTATTGTATCATTTGGATCTGCTACTGTATACATACAATATTTTTCTTAGATTTTAATATTATATTTTACATCTGTTAGTTCCTTTGACCCATTATGTGGTGCAATGAGCAAAGGATGTACAATATATGTTCATCTTTTCATATAGCTAAAACTAAATCAAATTAAATTAGACTGAATTGTGGAAAAAACAAAGTCATGTACTTGCATCACAGAAATTTGCAACATGAATGCATTTCCCACAGATTTATTGGGAGGAAAATATTTCTGTTAATGTAAGTTGGCATGGGCCACTTTACAATTTACCTGTTATGTTTCAGTTTAAAAAGGAATCAGATGCAGAGAATGATAAAAGGCATATATGACAAGTGTACTGAGTTTCAGTTTTAATCAGTGTTGACATGGGCTCAATAGTTATTATGGTGTCACACAGAAAAACTGACATTAGTAGCTCTGTTGCTATGGGCTATGCAAGTGGCTCCATCTTGTACATGCATCCATAGCATCGCCTACTCTAGGCTCATTCTTCCAATATTAGATGTGGGCCAAGTAAAGCTCTGATAGGGGAGTTAGAAACTGTTTTTATAAAGGGTAAAGGTGAGAAGACATTCCTACACAGGTCAAAGAGGTCAAGGTGATATGGAGGCACAGGTGGGACGAATGGGATTCACTGCAGAGAAAAGGCTGAGCAACTGTTTGGGGAGCCTGGAAGTAGAAATAAGAGAACAGCAAGTAATTAAGGAAGGAAAAGAGAAAAGTAATATGGACTGAATTAACTACAATACATATAAAAGAAGCTAAGCAAAAAGAATAAATACTAAATTAAAATGCTGGCTATAGCAGATTAAGAAAATGAACAACGTTACATTTACATTCCAAATTTGTGCAAAACTGTGTTGATATTTTGCTAAATATTCGACAATATTGTTTCACAATTGTGGTATTTCTATTTAAAAACAAAAACAATAAAAATCTTTAAATTGCATGTGAGCAAGTATGTTCAGGTGATAACTCTGAAAACAACATGGCAGCGGCGGATGTTAACTCATGAGATAAATCCATATTTTAGGCATGGATCTACAGTAGTGGGCACTATCACCGTCTGCTACTATATTATTCTTCATGTACTATAGTATTCTTCTTCATGTTTTGCAGATCAAATGACTCGTGTGAAGCGAAAAGAAATGAACTTCCTCCATTGTGAAGCTGAACTCAGCTGTAAAGACAGCATAAAGATCTCCATCATCCCTGTCATATCCTGTCTGGACTTGGAAGAACTTGGGGTCCCCCAGATTCCTGTAGGGGTGTAAAGGGGAGGTTATAGAACAGGCCCCTTTTAAGAGTCATCATCCTGCAAGTTGATGTCAAAACCTGAAGAGAATGTATGGATGGAGGGAAATGTGCATAAAGAACTTAAATAGTTAAATCCAATCTGAATGGATTTTATTACATGCATAAAGTAAAGAATTATTCCTGTACAGTTCCTTCTCAAAATATTAGCATATTGTGATAAAGTTCATTATTTTCCATAATGTAATGATAAAACTTGAACATTCATATATTTCAGATCCATTGCACACTAACTGAAATATTGCAGGTCTTTTATTTACTTTATACGAATGATTTTGGCATACAGCTCATGAAAACCCAAAATTCTTTTTTTCAATAATTAAATGATTGATAATTAATTAAAAGAAAGTTGCACTAGAAATTTAAACTCAATATGTCTGTGTAGCACAAAGTCTACTCTAAACAGATTTTAGCATGTTTTTAAATGTAATTTTAAGCAATTTATGGTTCAGCACTAACACTTTTCTGGGAGTTTATTCCAGATTATTGGAGAAAAAATAAGTAAAACCTGATTCTCCATGTTTGGTTCTGGTTCTGGTTCTGGGTATGCAGAATACTTGAACTGAAAGACCTGACAGGTCTGGGTGGTTGATCAACCGACAACAAGTCTGTAATGTATTTTGAGCTAAGCAGTTCAGGGATTTACAGACTGACAGATGTATTTTAAAGTCTATACTCTTATATACAGTGAAAAGACTTCCACTTTCTGGGTTTTGTTGAGGGCGTAGGCAGCAGCAGTCTGGATCAGCTGTAGCTGCCTGGTCGACTTTTTAGGCAGACCTGTGAATACACTGCTTCAATAATCAATTCTATTGAAGATAAATGCATTCCTTTACACTGTATGGTACACTTTTCAAGTGTTTGTTTGCCCTTCTTCACTTTGTTATTAACAAACCAAAATGTTTTACCTTTTCAAGTTTAGAAGTACTCATTGGTGGTTCTGAACCAAATTTACCAGGTTGGGGTAAAAGTTTTTTTATGGGGACACAGAGCAAAAGAAAAAAAGAAAATGAAAGAGACGGGACAATAGTTTATCATTTTATATATTAAGTGAACCAAAGAGATACTTGTTGCTGTGGAGCTGCAGGTTGCGGACCAGTGATCTAGCAGAGGAACACTGTGATTCTATCTCAATACAACTGAAATTTAAAGGGCAATACCCTCATTTTTATGGAAAATGATTAACTATGTTCAACCGTCTAAACACTTTGAGTTACATATGTCTGAACTGTATATACGACAAACCTCTTTAATGCATAATTTAACATTATGCAGTCAAAATTGTGAGAAATATTTATTGATTCGTTTACTGAACTTAATCAAAAAGGATTTAGTATTTCCATGAGGTATTGTTCTAAAGGATTTATACTATTTTTAATGCTGAAAATGTTGACATTTTAAAATAAAAGGGCATTCCAGCTGGAGGAAAAACTATTTTGTTTTAATTATCAAACACATCAATCTTTTAAAAATATTTTAAAAAAAATGTATTATAGGTAGACAACTGTAATCACAGTAAGAGATGGAATCTCAAAATTTCAGCATTAATTGTGTGAGTCTCTATTCAAAGAATAACAACAAACCCAATGAAACACAGGTAATCACAACATAAATGATTATTGTGGATTCTAGGATGGAAACATCAATTTGACCAAGGTGAAATGGAAGAAACGCAGAAACTCACTGATTTTAAATTAAAATATCCACAACAAAAAAGTTGCAGTTTTTGTTTTGTGTTTTTCCCTGGATGGATGCTCCAAAGTTTATGGTCTCCAACTACAAATTCTGTATCCAGCAGACAGAACATCGCTCCTTTTCATTGATTTCTGACTCTAGCTTATGCTCCCTCTGTATCATCCATTTCATTAGGCTTTCCTTTCAGTTTATTGGGTTTAAGGCCTGGGGCTCTAAGGGAATATGTGCTTGGCTTATTGCTTTGGCAGGTTGATTGAGACGAGCCTTATTGCTGCAGACTGGAAGTAAGTTGCTTCTAGAGCAACAGATCAGCATTATACACACTATAAAATATATGAATATTCCAAATAAACTTTAGTTTTATTGCATGCAATATATACAAATATTATATCCCACAGTTAAAAACAAATTGTATTCCATTCATTATACTGTTTAAGTTTTTTTTAGCATTACTTCTAATATTTCTATAGAAATTATAATGCTCTAATTATTGCGAGGTCTTTGAAGGATAAAGTATCAAAATTCCCTTTGTGTGTGCAACTATACAAGGGAGTCCTTTACTTAAAAACTTAAAAACAGTGCTGTTGTAATGGAGAGTGAAGATAAAGACACGTTAACTCACAAAAATCTGTCAAAATCTGTTCGGAGTATAATATTGAAATAGACTTTCTTAGTTCTTGTTAGAACATGGACAGCAGGGTTTACAATCAGCTGCAGCTGTCTTATGGACTTTTTAGACAAACCTATGAAGACAGTGCTGCAGTAGTCAATTCTACTAAAGATAAATGTATGAATGAGTTTTTTTGGGTCCTGCTCGGACATTAGTCCTTTAATCCTGGAAATGTTCTTGAGGTGATAAACGTCTTACTGCCTTTATGTGCCTCTGAAGTTTAAGGTCTGAGTCCATCATGACACCGGATTTCGACTATATTCAGTGGTTTTTAGCTGTAGTAGCGGAAGTTGCGTACTCGATCTAGACCTCTCCTCCTTTGGTCCAACAGGCCGATTGGTGCTGCATCTGCAGCGGAGTTATATTAGTTTGTCATAGTGATGAGAAAATTGAGTTGAAAGGCAAAGCTCTTGATTTACCAGTCAACCTACATTCCCTTATCTATGGTCCTGAGCTTTGGGTCTTGACCAAAAAAACAAGATTTCCTGATACAAGCGGCTGAAATTGGTTTTCTCTGCAGGGTGGAGTGGACTCAGAGTGGAGCCACTGCTTCTTCATGTAGAAGAAGTCATTTCAGGTTGCTTGAGCATCTGCTCAGGATGCCCTCTGGATGTCTCCCTGATGAGGTGTTCTGGGCACATCTCACTGAGAGGAGACTATCCTGGCCAGCATTCTCCGCTGTCCTGGGAATGCTCTGGATGGATGGATGGATGGATGGATGGATGGATGGATGGATGGATGGATGGATGGATGGATGGATGGATGGATGGACAGTTTGCCATCTGTTTCTCAGATCTCCCCTGTACTTAAGACCATTAGGTTATTATTGTTTCTTTACTGGATTCTTCCGTTTACCTCCCTATATCATATCCTGTTTTTTAAATCTACCTTCCAGACTCTGAATCCTTCAGAAAAACTTTAAAGAGGAAAATCAAAGGGTAAATACTGTTTAAAAAATAATCTACCGGTACATTTCATTTGAAATCAGCAGTTGTTTAGCCTGTTGTCCTGCTAAGATATAAGCAAATTAAATGGAATGAGGGAATAGGGAATTGACAGAGCAGCGTAGGCAGCCATTTCTCAGCTCTAGCTATATATGCTAATATGTGAAGATGCCCATTGATGAAACCCAGACTGGTCATTCAGCAACAATTTCAGATCTTTTAAAAGAGTTAATGGTTTAGTCTGTTTCTGACAAAAAAAAAATTATTTTACAAAGTTTAAAAGTAATTTGTTCTCATAAATCAGATACTGTATCCTGTAAACGAAATACATTGTAACACTCCTAATTTCTGTACATATTTTAGCTATCAGATAACTGTGAAACCTCAAACAGCTATCAATCTATTTTGTTTACTTTTGTTTTGTTTATTATTGTGGAATAATGCATTTATATAGCTTTATAATAACTCTTCGATTCCTATAGCCATTACAGGTTTACTTTATGCAGATAAAACTTAATTGTCTTTCAGCCTCCCTTGTGTGTTTTCCTCTCATTTCATTCTCACTCACCCAGATATCAGCTCTCACTTTTATGCCCACCTTTCTTTTCTCTCTGCCAATCTTTCTCTGCAGTATCCAGAAGCTTCCATCAGTGATTACACAAAACCCTTTAGTAATTAAGCTAAGAACACTGATGGGCCTTTAGGTCGTAAATAAACCACCGTAAGTGACATTAAAGTATGGGGGTGAACATTGGCAGAAGAAAACATGTTGTCAGGAGTTTTAAATAAACACTGACCATGCAGCATTTCTGACTATCCAGAGTTTAAGCAATGGTGGGTGACTGTCGCTCAATCCTAATACCACAAATCGGTGAGGACACTTGCACCACAACAGAAGAGCATCAATAATGTTCATTATAATTAGTACTATCCAAATAGTGCTGGCAGTTTAGAAGACGCAAGGACAAGAAGCATCTATTGATTTAGCATAACAACCTGCTGACATCCATTGCCGTCCCTCTATACCGACAGACCTTACAAACATGGCCCATCACATGGATTTTAACAGAAAATGCATTTTTTTTATAACATGTACTCTGTGCCACAAGCAAATGTCGTCACCTTCATTTATTTTGGTTTTTCTAATGGAGAGCGTCATCTGTTAGCAACATTAAAATATTTGTTTTTTGTAGTTCTTTTCTACAAGGCTGTAGTCCCAATTTGACCATCGCATAGTGACATCTGCAGGGTTGAAGGCTGTTGGATTCTGCTAAGCTAAATCCAGAATCCGGAGTTCCTTTCTTAACCTGGCTGGTGTTCTCACTGTTGAACATGCAAAAAGTGAAGGGATACAATTGAGGAAGGGCAGCTAGGAGGTAAAGCTCAATCTAAATAATTCTATCAAAAGTTGATTTGTTTTCTTCTGAAAATTTCATTAAAAAAAAGTATTTGTGTTTGATTTGCTTTCATATAGCAAAGATGACTGACTCATTTGTATTGGGGAAAGGGGGATGGCAATAATTTTAAATCATGCATCTCTGGTATCAGCACAAAAGAAACAGAAATAAACAGTTGAAAACTCGAACCCTTGTTAGTAAAATACTTTTTCCATCTGATTTGATTGCAGACTGCAATATGCGATCCTATTTCAGTGGAATGGAAAAAAAAAACCCAACCACAAAATGTTTTCATGAAGTTGTAAGAAGTAAATTCAACCACAACTCTCTCAATGTGAATACAGTGAAAAGATGGTTTTCTTATTTTTCATTAGATGTGTCCTTAGTGGTGAAAAATTCAACATAGCCTTTTAATGCTGAAATGAAATACCAGGAGAACTGTAAGACTTCTACCAAAGGTAACCGAAATGTAAGTAATCTTAGCTTTACACTTTTTACTCCATACTTATATCTGTGTCTTTTATCAAATAAATCAGTGTGCAAATTAAAGTATATCATACTAACAACCTTACCCCTGGGTATACTTTAAAGCACAGTTACTTAATATATCTTTAATCCTTTATTTGATTGTGGCTATGTCAATTGGTTGAAGTACTATATTACTGAAAAACACAAAACTGTTAGGGCCTCATCGCAGATGAGAAGCGCTTATTTGTTTGTGCAAATAATTCTGCTATTTTTGTGCCAACCAAAAATTGCACTGCCTTAGTAGGAATGTTGGAGGATATCTTATAAGTTCGGTTTGGTTAAATACTACTCCTATTAAAGTGGTCTGTCCTATTTAAATGAAGATCTTGTAAATGTATGCACTACGAGCAGTCTCATAAGTTTAGGGGGGGAGTGTAAATTTAATATGAATATCCCAAAGGCACCAACATTTGCAACAGTACTACTCATGCATCACAAGTATGAAAAGTAATGTGGAGAAGATGCAGACAGACAAATATGGAAAAGACCCCCTCCATTGGTTTAGGAATTACAAAAAAAAAAGGGGGATCAGCCTATAGAATGGCTGTGTGGCACAAACATGGAGGCTCTGGCATCTGGATTATTCTGTTGAAACCTGTCAAATTTACTGATTTAATTTCTAAAGGCAACGTAATTCGGAAATATTCATCACATCATCTTCCAGACATCCTAAACACACTAATGTTTTCTTTTACTTTTATTAAAGATGATAATAAGGTAATTAGTTTATGAAAATAACACATTTTACCACTGATTACGTTTAGAGAAGGTTCACTATAAGAAAAGAACGCCTTCATATTCATGACTGCTGCATAACTTTACATGAATTATTATTTTTATTTAAAAATACAGAGTTGTTGTTAGCTAATTTTTCCCTTGATCTGATCAATAATAAAATAAGAAGGAACCTTTGGAAGGTGGCCCCCATGTTTAAAATATCCTGACACAGTTGGACAGCACACAAGAAAAACTTAACTGGAAGATGCCACTAACTGAAGCAGTGTGCTGCAATGGTCAATTTAAAAGCAAGATAATGTAGTGATGCTAGGAGTTTTGGCCCAAAACATAATTTGTTGACAGATTATCTGTCTCTATTGTTTTAGTTTTTGACAGTCTAAATATGATGCAATGCAAATGGAATACTCACCTTCTGTGGTGCCTCCTTCTTGCTACAAAAGCCAATGACAATTCTACCCGTGCAAGTTTGCATCTGATTCTCAAGCTTGCCACAGTAGATATAGATGCAGAGCTTCACCTGCAATATGTTTCATCTTTAATAAACAAGTTAGGTAGTTACATTTTCAAATCCTCCTTCAAATGTTCAGATGATCATCATGTTCTGCATGTTCATGAATGCAACCACACTTAATATGATGGGTCTGTTGTCTGTCTCAATGTCAAATAAGTAAGTCTAGCAATGGCCAGTGGGTAGATCATTTTTGTGCTCACTATCAAGTTTGGACATTGTTTTCTTCAAACAAACCTTAAACAGGGCCTCTGGGGCTAAAGACCTTTGATTATGCTGTTTTTGAAGCAGATTTGTTTCCAACTGAAGGTCAACTAGAGTCAAATTCAGTATCAGAAATAAAGCATTGTGTTTAAAATGAGATGAAATTGTATACAGCAGAATTATTGTAGTGAACTCTTTTTAAAGTATTATTATGTCTTTTTGATAGTTTATATCATTAACATACTGCTTTCAGCTAAAGCTTTTTTGGCTGAATAAACGTTGAATTCTTTAAATTACTATGGGGCCTTTCATTTGCGACACAAAAATAATTCAAGATAGTAAAAGTATGTCCCCAAAAATAGCAATGTAAGTTCAGTGGAAACACATTCCTTTTACCTATCCGGTCATCTATCATCTCCCCTCATTCTTCTTGTAAGAAGCCTATTAAAATCATAATGAGACAGTTGCCGTTTTTAGAGACAGATCTGAAAGAAAAGAAATAATCCTCATTGCTGAGGCTAAATAATTAAAAGGATGAAAGAAAAGTCTCTGGTTAGGGAAGAATTATTTTCATTAGCCAAAAATATCCAGAGTTTCTTCTATATGGCAATGTCTTCACTGACGTTTTTTGTATGTAAGGCATGGACATAATAAATAAACTTAAAATATGAACGCAACATTTGATGAAGCCTAATTCAGATGCTCAGATTCCAGAAATAGAATAAAATGGGGGGAATAAAGACTACATTTACATCTGAAAACAGCCTTAGCTGTTTCCAACATGCATCTAAAACAAATCTTGTTGAGTGTCACTTAAAGTTACACCCTGTTCTCTTAATTCTCCAGACTGGATGAATAATAAAGATTTCTTTTCTTTTTTTTTAACCTTGGAGCTGTATTACTAAAGTAAACACATTTCTGAATCAATATTCAGATGTTCACTGTGGATAATTTTAAACATAAATTAATCTGCATGTATTTCTTAGACATTCTGCTTTTATTACAAATTGATTATAATTATCAATGGAAATATTCAACAGCCACCTTCAAAAAACCTATGTTGGTGGTTCATTAAGAACTTCTATTACCTACTTCAAAGCTACAGAGCTAGGCTTTTTTTTTATTATTGTTGATCTGTATAATTTTGTCCACAAAATGTAATTTACTATGAGCCCAAGTTCATTTTTACTAATTTTATTAGACTCTCAAGTAAAGCCAGAGATAAAATTACTAAACTGCTTTTATACTGTATTTTGAACTAAAACAAACCCTTACTTTGTAGTTCCGCCTGAGGAGGGTTAAAATGTCTAAATGATTAAATTATAAAATCCATAGACCTTCTTGAAAAAGGATTATTATCATCATTGGTACTATTCAAATAAAGAAACTACATTAATTTGGTAACATTGTTTTTAAAGGTAAAAGACTTAGAACGTTGAATCAAGCACCAAGGGAACCTTGCAAGAACATGATTGGCAATTAAAAGAGGGTTTTACATTAAACTCAATGAGGATTAAGAAGGGGTGAACAATCTTTAGAAGGTCTTTTTTTATACATTAAAAAAGAAATAAAAAGATATTTTACTACAACATTATACTCCTTTTACATTGGACTGTATATATTAGCATGACAAAAATATTTTCAATTAACGTAACCATAACCATATCCTTTCTGATTGATGTTTTTAACTAATTATATTACCAGTGAATTCTTTGTTTAGTGTTTTAACTGTTAAACTTTCAAACAGATTTTAAAATGCACACAGAAAATGAATACCCTTTTATCAGACTGACTCATTAAGTGGCCTCATTACATTCATTCACCTTCAGTCATGTCTTCCCCTGTGCAAAGATGCAGAGGAGTTACTGCTAAATAAATTGTCATGAAACTGATTTGTGGGTGTCTAGTTTGAAAGCTTTGCAGTTGCTGCACAATGTCCTCCATTCAGTCTGAATCTGGCTTTTATGTCACTTTCTTCTGGCAAGTAATCAGTTATGAAATGGTTTTTCCCTTTTGTGTGTGAGCATAGATCTGTGGCGTGCAGAGAATTTTAAGGGTGTCATGCTCAGTATGTGAGAATCATTTTATCTAGAGTCTGCAACACATTCTTCCTTAAATACCTAAAAGCTGAGTGCATTAAATCACAGAGTAGCTCCAGCAGTTATTGATGGCTACGGCTGGTATGTGCACAGCGGTGCTTCAGAGGACCAACAACCAGGCTTTAACTCCAGCTTGATTGATTGGATGTGATTTTGAAAGCTCTTTTGTGTTTAGAACTGACAGACTTGCATTCCTACCTGTCTCATTATTCTTTATCATACATCTTCGTTCGTTTAAGGAAGTACTTGAAAACTGTTGATTGAGAGGAACAGCGCCAGGTATTTATAGCACCTTACAAGTGTAGTCATTTTAGTATGAGATCAGTGTTGTGAGCCAACAGCAGCACTCAATTATGCAGGCCCCTGGTGGAGCGTCAATCAGATTTAGACAGTGTGTGATGGATTTTCCCAGATCCTGTTCAGACAGACCAGTCAGGCGAAGATTTACTGAGCCCTTTGACAAAGGTTTGAATGGAGGAATACCAAAACCTCATTGTCTTTTCCTTTTTCTAATTGAAACATTACCTGCAGAATCTTAATACTAGTAAACTTCTACAAAATATTTCATAGAGATTTTCAGTCGCATTTTTTCTTCCTGTTGTAGTGTTTGACAAACCTCCTTAAAGACCCACATTTTGGGGTTTTTTCTATTTAATTGAAATTGAGTGTTTCTATATCCTTAAACAACTTTTTTCATTGAATAGATTGAATTCAGAACAGATCTCTTTATACAGTTTAAAGAATATGGGAGAGCTTCTCTAGGCATATTGGCCCTTTAGTTCCAACTGTGTATTGTTTAAATTGCATATTGTTGCATATCTATCCTATCCCTTATAAATGCAGTGCACCATTCCTCTCAGGGTTGCTTTGATCAGGATGATGGAACATGCCACAGACCTCAAATCAGTTCAATCTACTGTAGTACTACAACGGCTGTCAAAGTCGAGATCTCATCCAATAGGGCATCTTTGGGCTGTGGTGGAAAGAGAAGTTTACCTCATGGATGTGCAGCAGATGCTGTGCTATTATGTTATTGTAGACCTAAATATCAGAGGAATGATCTTAACCCCACCCTACACCCTGGGGCATCTCACGATGGCAGCCCAGTTCCCCCACGAGGGGATGGGTTAAATGCACAGGTAAATTTCTCCAATGTGAGATAAATAAAGTTAAATTATTAAGTTATTAAGTTAAGTTATTATTATTAATTATTATTATTATTATTAATCTTGGTCCCATTAATATAGTTTGGATCTGTACTTTGACACAATAATAGTACGTTTGAGGAAGACTGTATATGTCACCTCTTTATTAAAGGAGAGGCACAGAAAAATATCTCACTCCTCTTATTAGAAAAGAAGTCTTAATATATATATAAAAAAACGCTTATTAGATTATCTTTTTCTGTTTCCGTGTGAGGAAACAACATGTATAACATATGTTTTTAATAGGATTATGGACAAGTCTGACAATCTAGGGTTAAGACTATTATGAAGCATTAGGGGGGGGTTTGTTACCTTAATTTGAAATGGGAGAATGCATATTCATGATTCAGTGATTTGTTTGCATAATTGCACATGAGTGATGTGTTTTCTTTAAAAGGCCATATTAGGGAATTTTGGTCCTCTCTCCATACCTAAAGTCATTAGAAGCTATCAACTTTGGTCAGATTGGGAAATTATGCATATTTTCCCTAAGCATGAACTGTGTTTGGCAGAAGGTCCTTTAAATCATTTTCATTCTAATCCTGTGTGAGATGCAGGGACAGCCTGAATTGGATTACCTGCTAAGTAATGATCATTGCAGAAGCAGGGTTTAGGATTTTTTAGAGTTCAGGACTATTGAGGTCTAAATGACACATCATGTTTTGAAAAGAAGCTAACAATTATGAAGCTTGTATCATGTTTGTTTAAACTTCTTTCTTTAGTGTTGGTGTCTTTACAGCCACAATCTATTTGTTTGGGTGTCTTGTGTCACTTTGGTTTTGATTTAAATAAACACAGAATGAATTACTGAAAAGTATTTTGAGAGAGTCACCAAAGCAGTGGAAAAGGAGTTTGCCAGGTTCGCTCTGGTAGTTATTTTGGGGTCACAGCCTGAAATGCTTGGGAGCCCTTGCTTCATTATACACCAATAGTTCACGATTCTCTTAATTTTAATTTTTTTCCTTCTTCACTAAAGTTGTCTGCATTAGTATCAGTCCTATTGTTTTATATTATTTTCTTATGAGGCTCTACAGTACTTCATTAGTTTGGGATCATTCAGCAAATCAAGACATGGATTTCCTTGCAAAATAGGTTCGGGTTTTGTCAGTTTACTCCTGCAAAAATGAAGATTAAATAATAAAATACAGAAAAGGGCTACTACCCAGTACTACAAAGGGAACCTAATAAAGTGGTCAACCAGAGATGATGCTTTCAAAGAGTAAACAAAAAAAAAAAAAGTGTGTGCCTGCATCTTTTGTCACTTTTTGAATCCTCACCTACGCACAGTGTGCTTGGTAAGTCGGTTGATAAACTGTGCACTATTATTGGCAAATTCAAGGTGCTAGTATATATGAGAATGCGTTTAAAGATGTTACTGAAGCCTCCATGATTCATCAGCTCTTTATTCCCAAAAAAAAAACATAAGCTATATAAGTCAGAGCTATCTTTAGGTAAAGTAGATTCTGTTATTTTCTCGGTCTCTTCAACATTTCTCGTCGCTGTGCTTGCACTCTAAAGTCAATGTTAAGGGTAGGTTTATCTTTTCCAAAGTTTTTATTTATTTCCTCACATATATGTAACCAAAGTGTTACTTCTTCACACAAATGGTGAACAGTAACAAAAGGTTCTGAGAAACAAATACACTAGCATAGTTCCTATGGTAACAACAGCCTGGCTACACCCTAAAATGTCCATTAGATATCTGTTTGGAAATTATTGCTGGAAGTTAGTACCAAAGGCAAATGTGACCCAAATCCAATGTTTTGCCCATATCCGACTGTTAGCCGACTTTTAATGGTAGTCAGAACAGCCCAATTCGGATATTATCCCCTCAAAAAAAAATCAGATTTGTCCCACTTCCACATGTGCCAAATTGGATAGATATCAAATAGAATCCAATAGATTCTGCGGTCTGAATGTCAATTTTTCTACAACTTTCACATTTCCATTCAGTTTCTGACTACTTATTAATACAGACAGCTCTCCAGCACACCAGTGACTACTCCGCAAAAACAGTGTAAATAATTCAACTCTCTTTTGGATTTCCTTGTCTTGCCATAATCGACACTTATAATAAAACAGATATTTAGACATCTTTACTACTTATGTAAACGGTGAACTGCTGTGTGGTATGGGGTTCCATGGGGAACGTTAAGTTGGAGTCTGATGGTGGCAGCATTTATGTGGTAGAATGACCTTGCTGAAAAAAATCTGATTTCATAAATTGATGCATCAAGACCTGCAGTGTGAATGTAGCCAAAGGGTGCATGTAGAACTAAATCTCAAAGGTATAGTGAAGGATTTTTGCGAACATTTGAAAACACATTTTTTTTAAAACTTACAAAAAAAAAAATACTTTAAAAAATAAGTGCACATGCACAACCCTGTACCCCCCCTGGAGAGGGAACGCCTATTAAACATGTGTGAGAGCATGCACAAGCCCATTTCTCCTCATGCACGCTCTGTTTAAATGTTGCTGTTTGCATCACTCATACAAGCTTACTTTCCAAAAGAAGATTTGCAATTTTTCCACTATGTCAGACTCAACACCTGTAAAGGAAAATGGAGAGGAACACATAGAACAGCCATACGTAGACATATCACTGGAATGATTGACAATTAGGAGGAACACTTATTTTGATGATCACCCAGAAAAAGAACATCCTTCATTATACCTTTAATTCTCCATTCTGGGAAGTTTCATATTCACTGTAATTTTCCCCACAACCAGCATGTAAATGTTGACAAGCTAACGCCTTCTTATGGTAAATGGCCTATACTTATATAGCGCTTTTTTTGAGTTAGAAGAATTAACCATAGCACTTCCCACTACATTCAGTCATTCACCCATTCACACACACACACTGATGGTGGCAAGCTACATTGTAGCCACAGCTGCCCTGGGGCTCACTGACAGAACCGAGGCTGCCGTACACTGGCGCCACCGGGCCCTCTGACCACCATCAGTAGACAATGCAGGTGAAGTGTCTTGCCCAAGGACACAATGGTATTGAATAACTGTACCCAATAAAGTAGTCACTGAGTGCATTCCTGTAAGCTTGTATGATGAAAGACTAACAGTAGTGACATTGACTCAATAATAGGTTTGAGCTAGTATCAAATTTTAATGATATAACCTTGTAATTAAATTAAAAAGCCAGAACAGAAGCCCCTATTGACAAATATTAACTGCTCCTACCACAATATTTATTACTACAATTTTAACAACATTTATATTTATTGATAGCTTGATTTAGAAACATAAACTTCAGATTAACTCATATTTTCTGTCAGGAATCCAGTTTGTGTGGTCTGTTGTTTTGTGTTTGTCTCTCCCTCCACCACCAGGTGGCTTCCTGTCCTCGTTGGTCCTCCCTGCACACCTGCGGCTCCTTGGATCATTATCTGGAGGAGTAATTAAGCAGTGGACTGTCACTACCTTAATGCCAGAGTGTTTGCCAGTTTTGGGTACTCTAGCCAAGCTGAGTTTAGCTGAGTCTAGTCTGAGTTTTGTTTCACTGAGTCTAACGTTGCTTTTGTCTTTGCCTTTCGGCAGGAAGTCTTCCTGCATATTGGATGTTTGGCCTTCTTCCCCCTGGAAGGATTATCTATGTTCACACTGAGCAAGGGAAAAAGGTGTTTAAAGTGGACATGGCTAACAACTCCTCCATTATGAACTGTTTGTCACAAATTACTTAACAGAAATTCTCAATATATGTTATTTGTTCAGTGCAAACACCATCAGTGTTTTAAAAAGATGTCTGGCAACTTGGTAAGTTATTGTAGCGGTGCTCTATGGGCCTATCTGCCCTGTAAGTTAGGGAACCCTAATGGTTGAGAAATAACTTCTCTTTATATAAAGATCATAACAGAATTTAAGTGATCTCACATCCCCCACTGTCATATTTCAGCCTTACTCTTCTTTAAAAGTCTTTCCGTCTCTCCTTTTGTGTCCTTCTACCTCACTTTATCTCTGCTTTTTGCTTGTTATGTCAGGCTGTCTGTGTGGATCCTTCACTAAGTCTGAGCTCTTGAGGGCCAGCATGGGAGACAGTAGTTAGACACAGTGAGAGTATGTGCGTGCTTGCAGCAGGCAGACAGTGTTTATTGTGTACAACAGGTGAAAGAATTAGAATGATTCCTTTTATCTCTCTTTATCTGCGTTCACAGTTTTTGTTTTCTTTTGCAGGGAGTCTTTTTTTGGTCAGTGTGTGTTTGTGTTTGTCTGTTTGCACACACTGTTGCAGCATGTGACTAAACAACGGAAAGCGAACATGGCAGCTGCCATGCCATACAAACTCCTACTCTTTAGACGGACCCCCTCCCCAGTAACACACTGGTGCACTCAGTATTTTAACCATTTGTATCAGGCTTGAGGCTAAAAACATACATTAGTCAATCAAAGAGGTTTACCAGTTTTGCATGACAACCCTTTCATTTTATTTATTTTTTTTCTGTTTGACTTTAATAATCTGCCAAGGAGCAGAACTGCAAATCAGAACAATCTTGAAATACGCTAGAAGATAACGTTGAAGCAGGAGCCACATTTCAACATTTGGATTATTTTTGTCAGAGAGTCTGCCTTGTAGACAAACAGTCAGACATAATACAGACATGACAAAACAGAAACCTGAATTATCACTTCTAGTTGAGAAAGAGAGGCAATGAAGCTGACCTTGACAACATTTCTCAAATGATCAAAGGAAGGATGAAATACAGACTACATGTGACTATTTAAAGTAAAAGCTATTAAACATTTTGCAATATTAAATATTACAGTTTTTACGTATCTTAATCAATGAAAACTGTCAGATATCCCTCTCTTGTACGAGGTTAAAAGTTACTTTAGCAAATTGTGCATTTTAAAAAAAATCATTCGGAATTTGTACAACTGATTATCGTCTGCATAACAGGGATAAGGAGAGCCCAACTGACAACATCAACTACTAACTAATGTCCAGATTTAACAGCGTCTATATTATTTTCTTTCCGCTTCAAAATAATGCACTACTTAAAGGAATAGTACACTCAAAACATGATTAGCCTTCATTTTCTACTCACCCCCATGCTGAACAAAACTCTGGAGTACTTTTTTGATATCTCAAATGCATCTGGAGATCTGGGAGGCTTCTTGCTGTCTGCTGACATTCAAATAATGGAGGTGCCCAGCGCCCGAGGCAGAAAGGTCCATAAAAGTCCACAAAAAACGTTTCAATATTCCTCCATACTGCTCGTCCAATGTATTCCAAGTTTCCTGAGTGGGTAGCATCCAGAATTTACTCGAAACGAAGTCATTTAGAATGTTTTTAGAGCACAAACAGTAGTGTATAGGATTTCCTGAAAGCTCGCACATGCGCGATCACGATGCTACGGAAGCCGGCAGACCAAACCAGCGCATTCAGCTCGGCAAAGAACTCATGCTCTTCCTCAACACTGAAGTCCTCAGACATTTTTCTTTCGTTGTTTCTTTCTTTGCACAGGTAAACAGCACATTTCTTCTTCTACGCTTGCATTATCGGCAGAGCAGACGCTGAATGCGCACTTTCATCTGGTTTGGTCTGCCGGCTTCCGTAGCGTCGTGATCGCGCATGTGTGCGCTTTCAGGAAATCCTATACACTACTGTTTATGCTCTAAAAACCTTCTAAATGACTTCGTTTCGAGTAAATTCTGGATGCTACCCACTCAGGACACTTGGAATACATTGGACGAGCAGTATGGAGGAATATTGACACGTTTTTTGTGGACTTTTATGGACCTTTCTGCCTCGGGCGCCATAGACCTCCATTATTTGAATGTCAGCAGACAGCAAGAAGCCTCCCAGATCTCCAGATGCATTTGAGATATCAAAAAACTACTCCAGAGTGTTGTTCAGCATGGGGGTGAGTAGAAAATGAAGGCTAATCATGTTTTGGGTGTACTATTCCTTTAATATTGGTCCAGCCCATAAATTTATAATAAAATGCATCAAAGTTTTAAGTGTTGAAATTTGCAAGGCAGAGACCATCCATCCATCCATCCATCCATCCATCCATCCATCCATCCATCCATCCATCCATCCATCCATCCATCCATCCATCCATTTCCCATGATGAATCAAACTTATAAAAATGTATATTGCCTGACAATAGGTGAGGATTGGAGGTCAGAAAACTGATATTAGATGAATATAAGTCCAAATCTGTTCATCCTCCAGCCTCTTCTGACAATCACCAATGAACAAGATACCATGATACTTAGATTCCCTCTCTTGAGGAAGAGATGGAGGAAGCAATTCACCTTTTTCTGGTTGTAAAAAAAATTGGTTACACTGGATAAAATACAAACTTGCAGCTTAATTCAGAATGTTTTTCCTCTGGGATGATTTCTTTTTTTTTTTTTTACTTTTCCTTCCTCCCTGTCTGTGCATCGGTCCAAAGCAGCACATCTTTGGACAGCTGAGCATCATTATGAGTTACAGAGCACCGGGAGCTAATTACAGGTCTCAGATCAGTGGTGTTTCTGCTGCAATGGACACTGACAAATGTACACTTAATTTGAGCTTCAGAGAGTTTTTAAAACAGCTGAAAAAATCTGCTGCTGCCTAATTACTGGGTTATCATCTTCCATTTCCAACTGTACATTCTTCCCTAAGGGAAATGAGAGGAGTATAACAAACAATGTCGGTAAACAAACAGGTTTTTTCCTTTTATCACTGAAGCTGATCATGCTGAGAGATTTCAAATGAGCACAACCTTAATAAAAGGCCCAATTTGTCAGTCTGGAGAAAGAATCCTGGCCAAGCTATAGTTAAAACCAATAGATTTTATTATTTGTCTGGAAAGAAGGTATAAAGTGTTCTGCAGAAAAATGCATCTCTGTATCCAACATAACATTTATGAAGAATCAATTTTCATTTATATGCTGCAAAATTATTAACATTTGTCACCTCAGGGTGCCTAACATGCTATGATCAAATCTGTAAACTCTGACAGAACCAGGCTCAGGGTGGGCGGCCGTCTGCCGCAACTAAGAACAAAAGAGAAACTGAGAAACTGATAAAAAGAGGAAGACTGCTGTAGTAGTCAGTATACGGGCAGGTTTCTGGGACAGCTAATGTTTAATCAGACACAACCATACATAGAATCGCATATCCAGCTAGAATGGCATACCTGAACTAGAGCAACAAATACTAAAACTACTAATAAAAACCAACTAACTGTAAAAACCACTGTGCAGCTATATTATAGTTTTTTTTATTTATTGACTGTGCAATATTCTGTGCAATATGCTGACTGTGCAATATATGTGAATACACCACTACCTCACCGTTGCTCCTCACCTACTACACTTTAAAGGGATAGTTCGGTATTTTTGACATGAATCTGTATGGCATCCCCATCACCAGTGGCATGCAATCACACTGACTTACCCCTGGCAGCGTCCTGTGAGCAGAGTTATCGTCCAGTTTTGGTCAAGCCGAAAGTAGTCCGGCAGGTTTTTAGGAACAGCGAAATAA
>NW_015150971.1:0-17813 GCF_000732505.1 Cyprinodon variegatus | reverse complement strand
TTATTTCGCTGTTCCTAAAAACCTGCCGGACTACTTTCGGCTTGACCAAAACTGGACGATAACTCTGCTCACAGGACGCTGCCAGGGGTAAGTCAGTGTGATTGCATGCCACTGGTGATGGGGATGCCATACAGATTCATGTCAAAAATACCGAACTATCCCTTTAATGTAAAAGTAAATCCACCTGTATATAAGCCATCCGGATTGTACATATGACACCTGAAATCTCTGTGCTACTCCCTTGTATTTTTTATTTTCTTTTATTTTTATTTTTTCATTGTGTGTGATACATGTACACTTGCACCTTAATCCTTATTTACCTTGATATACTGTATATATATTGTTTATTCTTAATGCACCTTTTTCCTCCTTGTTTGCACCTTCTTTAATTACTATGCCAATATGTGACCAGTGAATTTCTCCGCTGTGAGATCAATAAAGCTCATCTAATCTAATCTAATCTAATCTAATGAAATATTCTTAAAGTTTGATAAAAGTGCATCTTAATTGTTGGAAATGTATTGCCATAAATTCTATTTAAAAGTAAGACAAACTGAAGTCATAGCTCATCTAAAGGCCATAAACACAACTTTATAGTTTAAAAAGGTTTAAAGACATTTAGAGAGCCAAAGAGAATACAAAAATTAAGTCACTGTTCTCAGTGATGAAGGACCACAATTAATTGCACTCACTGACACTGAGCGCTAACCTCCATCAAAGCATTTAACCAGACTTAAAAATAAGAAACTGGTTGACTTTGCGTTTGTAGAGGCCTTCATTTATCTCTATTAACACAGTTTTAAAAATGGCTTCTCACACCAGAGGGATGTAGGCGGATGAAACAACACAGGAAGACACAGCAAACAGCAGAGCGTGAAGACACTGTAACAATAACAGCTCAGGAGCATGGAGATTAAATATGGACGGATACATGGACGGACGGACGGACGTTTTGAATTAATGCCACTATACAGACATATATTTTAGCCAGAAATGTCTTGCAATTTCAGGGTCTAATCGATGCGCCCTAAGGTTTAGTTACAACACAGGTGTAAAGGAAGAAGAGAATGAATTACCGGTAGGAGGTTTGGCATTATTCACATTGTTAAGACCATGATGATGCTTAATGATGCTTATAGATGCTTAGAGATGATATAGTGTGAATAAAGTGATGCTAATATTAGCAGGCCTGAGTTTCAGCTGCAGGGTTACCTCAAAGAACTTTCAAAAGTCTAAATTCTAGTTCTGATGAAGCACCAGCCAATTATACCATAGAATACCCTATAAATCCGTCACTTTTAGGTATTTTCCACCAACATAGCTAATAGTCCTTTCCGATTCCTTAATTTGTTTTCAAACGATTTTATCTCTTTCAACAAAACAAAACAGCAGGAACTGTGGTTGGGTCAAAGCTGGAGACAACAGAACCGACAACAGAAGTGGACATGAGAATCATAACAGAGAGGGAAATTAGAAATGTGCTTTTTTGGGTGGATTAATTCACCAACTCAATACCCCATGTGACTGTACTAGGATGTACAAAGGCTGAGTGCTGGAGTAAAAAGGAACCCTGCTAATGAAGGCCACATTTACCATTTATCTAGATACTTTTTTATGATATACCTCAGTCTTTGTGTGTATTAAATGACCTGGTGATGGTTTAAAGCTAGAATTGATATACATATATGTGCGTATGTATATATTTACTTTACATATTGGTTCTTTATATTTATTTTTCCAACGCAGCACTTTGAGCTTTAAAAATGTTACTCAACTCAACTCAAACTTTATTTATAAAGCTGTCAGCAATGGGTGGTGAGGTTGCTCAAGGACCCAGATGCAGAGACGACTGAAACAGAGATGAGTTCTGAGAGGTTTAATTGCAGACCATAGGTGGCAGAGGCAGAAATCCAACTTAAAATATTAAACAAACCAAAACCATGGAGACATCAGGGGAAAAAACGAGTCTGAGGAGCCAGGGAGAGACGAGCTGAGTAGACAATACAGCAACGAGAAGGAACCAGCACTGAGTGACTGCAGAGGTGGAGTATTTAAGGAGAGCAAAACAAAGGATGGACTAACGAGCTGAATGAGGAGCAGGTGTGGGTGGAACTGGCAAGAGGGAATCCAAGGGGAAAGAAAACAATCACAAGGGGGCAACAGAGAGTAACCAAAGAATGCTAGAATATCATGGAAAATAAAAACAACTGATAACAGAAAACTGAAAACTCAGAGTCACAACAAATGAGAACCATAACAAAGGCACATTTAAAACAACAGACCGGTAATTAAAGTGCTGTACAGATATCACAGTTGCAGGAAATGAGGTAAAAATCTTAAAAGCTGAAATAAATAAACAAAATGCAATAAAATAGAAGGAAAATAAAATAAGTTAAAATTTAAATAAAAAAGTAGATATTTTTTTTTTTTTTTGCCAGATGTCCACTTAGACTTGATTAAAAGCCAGATAAAAGAAGTGTGTTTTTAGGGAGGATTTAAAAACCTCAAAAGATCCCGCAGATTGAATGTGCCAGGGCATAATAAATTAGGGCTGTGCGATATGTCTAAAAAGCATTAAATCACAATATGAGGTTTCATATTGATCGATAGCTGTTTTTAATATTTTTGAGTTCCATTATGAGCAAAAGAGGAAAACACCTTATCTTATGTAAGCAATGCACAATAGAGGAATGAAGATGATTTCCATGTATTTTACTTAAAGTCTCCTACAAACATCTTTAATCTATGGGGATTGCTAATAATTCCTTATCACCATTAGCTCCAGTAAATATTTACCTGTCTCTTGTACTGTTTCTACAAAAATTATTAAAACAAAAACAAAAGTTTGCTTTAGTCACTCCATTCTGGAGCTATTTGGGCATCTCTGGTCTGCAACATTCAGAGTAGCTCCCAAAGACAACCATGAGAAAAGGATTAACATGGAGATGATTTTATCCTTTCAGCTGCGTCCATATTCAGGGTTCACCACAACAAGTCACTACAGTTTGCTCATAAACGCTGCCAACACTGTGTTGAAATGTAAGGACTGTGCAATATAAGAGTTTAAATAGTTACATTCTGGCTTTATTTGAACAAAGCATCCTTTCCTCTTTTTTGCTGTCACTTCTACATATAAATGTTTTTACAATTCCCAACCAGTCAAAGACTTGAACCACTTCATGATGGGAAATGATGGGAATACCCTGGAGATAAACAAGAAAGAATAAGCCCTAGGTTGGGATGGCCTGCTTTATTTTGATGTAAATTTCAGCAATTATTATATTTGGTGTGATGTTTCTCACCAAGGGTCAGTGAGGTCTAGATAAAAAAGTTGACAAGTCAGACTTAAAATATTGTACATGAAAAACATTTGTAGGAAATGGCACTATTGGGGTTTATCTATAAACTTTTTGTATAGAAGTAAATAAACACATTCCAACTTACTTGTCTGGGTTAATGTCCACCTTAGCTTGTTCTCAAATGATGGGATCCATCTCTGATGAGGAGGATCACAGCTTCCACCGGCTTTGGAGAGAAGACTAAAATCAGATACAAAGCTGGAGAAACTGCTGCATAACGCTCCTTCATATAAACAGGTTTCCCAGCCGTTCGGATATGGTGGTAAAAATCAACTAAATATTATATCTCCCAGCCTTCATGCACTGGTCGCCAGTTATTTCAGTTACAATAGCATCCAGACACAGGTGCACTCATAGATCCCTCCAAATTGCAGCCCTTTCCCTATTTCAATTGCTCATACTGTAACTGCTAAACATACCCTAATAATAGCAGTGTGTAAGCTACTGTGTTTTCCACAGAGTAACCAAGTCCTGCTTCTCATTCACTTGTGTTTTTTATGTTCTCTTTTTACATTAAAAGGAAAATTCTGTAGGCACAGGTAAAAAAAAAGCTCCCCTTTCTTAATTCCCAGTTCTTCTGCATTGTTGTTACACTAACTGCTGATGAATAGGCTGTAATCCCAAAACTAGACAAAACACCAAAGTTCCAAGGAACCTGAACAGAATCAGTTCAAGAACGAGAGTTCTTCCTTAAAAAATACTATCTAACAGCAACAACAAAAAAAAACTCTCAACTGCAATTACTTAGAAAAACACTCAGCTCATGTTCAAGCAGACAGCGGTGGTTAGGGACTGTACTATTTCTGACCTAACACGTCGTACCCGAGCTCAGAAAAACTTAAAAGCATCAGTGTAAAATAAACAAGTTTACTTGCTCCTGGCCAGGAACAGCTGGGTTTCTATTAATGCATCCATGAGTGACTCAGGATCGATAAAGCGGTGACCTTTCCGTCTTTCCACTAAAGGGAAAGAACAACATTTAACTGACTTCTTGGAAAACCATACGTGGATTTTTCTGTAAAACTGTCTTAGATTCAGGATTAGATTTTAAAATCCATTAGTTATCTGTCCAGATCGATTTTGTGATAAGGTTTCCTCTTTGAAGGGAAGTAAGGAAAGGTAAATAGTTTGAAACTTGCAAGCTACAACAATCCCATCGTGAAGAGGTGCTTTCAGCTTAACTTCCTGAAGAGCTGCAGAACGATGTCATACAACCTCTAGCAGGAGACCTTTATCACTTGTGCTGTGATGTCAGAACTACAATGCATGCTGGGATGTGTAGCTATAGTTTGTTTTCCTATAGACCTAACCAAGACTTTACATTCTTGTACTGTATAAAATACTGTACGTATTTTGACCTGGATTTTCTTTTTTTTTTAATCAAAATGCAGCTCTGACATTAATTACAATGTCAGTCATTACAATGTGTGTAAGCTCAGCCTTTTCTCTCTGATGTGAAGCCATAAGGAAGCCATGATGGTTGTTCAGACAGAGGTAATTGGATTCCCGTTGGAAAACTGTCAGCTCAAATCCAGCTTCTCAGTCTCAAAGTGTCTGTTGGCAAGACACTGAAACCCATGTTTTTCAAAATCTACAAATCAGGCCAGCTTATTCAGAAAATTAGTTTTGAGATGTCAGAGGGGCTCAAAATATATATGAAATAAGAGCAGAAAATCTGCAATTTACAAATGTATGGGAGGATTAAATTCTTCATGTACAGTATATCTGTTGCTTCAATGCATCTTTCATAGTAAAATCTAGGAATTTTTTTTCGTACACTAAAAATTGCTGTCTCAATAAAAAACCCTAAAGTTAAACTTTAGCTCCTCATTGAAAACCATCTTAATTTTAAAGTTCGTCATACAGTAAAGACTTTTTAGTCAAATCTTTACGGTGCAGATATGACAGCTGGCAACATTTTCTATGAATAGATAGATAGCCCCATGGAACAAAGTGGATGTCACATCTTGATCGGCGTGCATTTAGATTGACCCCCAGCTCCAATAAGCTCTGCGTGGCCCCGATGTGAAAGCACAGCAGCTGATTTGTTTATTGAGGTCAGTGAAGCAAAGAGCAGTAAGTCACCAAAGGTTTTTACTGCCTATTCTGCCCAGAGTTTATGGGATCTTATCAATTAGGATGCTCACTGCTATCGCTGCTATAAACAGGCCAGTTGCTTTGTGTCTTGTCAGCTTCATGCATCAAGTCCTTGTTAGAATCAAAAAAAGCACTTTATAGGGCCAGATAAAAGAGAAGTAGCCTGTATTTAGAGAGTTACTGGTCTGGCACCAGTTCCAGAATTGGAATTGATAGATGTGAGCAGGTATTTAATGCGTGAAAAGGGCAACCCTCTTCTGCAACTACAGCCTGAGAGCACTTTGCTTTAATTGTGTGCTTATGTTTTAATAAATTGCTTTTTATGAGGATTTCTTCTGAATAACTTATTAATGAAACTGAAGTGAAATGGAGAAGATACCTGGCATTTAAACCCTTCTTCAGCCAAAAATTGCGATAAGACACTGGGCCAATAGAGCTATTGTTATTTGTAATGGCCGCTTAAATTTAGGGAAATATGTCATTTATATATGGTTATAAGTATATATTGTTATAAGTATATATGATAAATAAAGTTCAATCACTTAATTCATTCAGATTGGTCAGTCTGTTGTTATGGACACATACTTTGAAACAGTAATAAATTATAAAGTTATGGAAATACCTGCAAAATTATTCATCTAGTTGTATTTGTCTGCAGCCTCATGGGCTGGTGTGAATTTCTGAACCTTAAGCAAAAAGATCACAATATTATTGTGTTATTTTAAAATGGTTGAACTAAAAAAAGAGAGGAAAAAATGAAGTGCTGGTTTAATTGTGGGCTAATCTTCAGGAAAAATCTCTTTTGTCATAGTTAACTTTAACTGAGTGGAAACTGCTTTAAGATCACTTTTAGAGGCAATATAAATTAAAAGTTTGAACAAATGAAGACAAAGTGAGTGGCTAAAACTACACAGGGATGTATTACTTTGGCATTTCTTATAAAACTAATCAAATACGCGACCCAAAGGCTCCAAAGTGCCCTGGTTGACAACTTGTGATCGACATAATCACGAGTCTGTCTGCCTTCGCAAAACTGTAGTAGTATTTGTTTCATAAATGCCTATCACCATAGGTAGACTGTTCATTTTAAAATAACATAAACTTTACCTTGAAGTTAGCAAATGGCAATGGTGATGCTCCCGAAGAGCATCACATGAGCAACTTTCTTCCTCCAAGCTGTAGCCGTCAGTCTTCATGAGGTAGCTGGTGACTCTAATGGGTTTTTATAGCACAGCAGTGCGACTGTTGTGCCCTGTCTGAAAGGGCTGGGGAGGAGGAGGGGTGTTTGGGGTGGTCCCCTCCTTCATCCATCAAACAACCTGTAGAGTTGGCAGCTAAAGCATTATGCAGCGGGAGCGGCCATGATTCTGCACCTGCTCACATCCTGAGCGCTCTCTCTGACTCAGGTTTATTTATAAAAAAAAATGGCTATACCTCTGTATTTCCCAGTATTTAGCTTCATCCATCTTCCTACCAACTCTGATCATCTTCCCTGTCCATCCTGGAGAAAAGAAACCCCACAGCATAATGCCTCCACCACCATAATATTTAAAGGGCTGTGTAGTGTGATCACTTTTTATGGGGTCTCTTTCTGACCAAGTTTCTTACGCCAGATTGTTTTCATGAGGTTGTATATCTACATCTCTGTGATGAGCGTTTTCCAGCCTCTAACACAGCAGCCACATATTCAAATCCTCTAGGGCTAGTATCCTGCAACATCTAAATTGCCCTTGCCCTACACACCTAAATCAAATGGCTAATCAGCTCACTGGCAGCAGTCAAACTCTAATAATAAGTTCATACCGGGGTCAAGTTTGGTAAGACAGAATCAGATCTAAAATCTGCAGGACACTGGCACATGAGAATTTGAGTCCGCTGCTCTTACAGGGTTATTTCCAGTAGTGCCCTGTAGGTTGTCTGTCCCAAACCCTTTCAACTTCAGCTTTGTTTAAAACATCCGAAAAGCATGACACTGCCAACAATGTGTTGAAATATAAGGACTGTGCAGAAAAAAAAATGTGCAGTGTAAGTGTTTAAATAGTTCATCTAAACAAAACATCCTTTGCTGTCACTTCTACGTATAAAAAACTGCAAACATGATTTCTGTTGGCTTTCTTCTTACCACTCCCTCATAAATCCTACTGTATGTTTTGTCCTTTGGATTCTGCTCACCAGGACACCATTTGTGCCACACCATGCCTGCTTTTTATAGATAAACCTTCTCAACACACTTTTCTGCCTCAGCCCACATGTCTTCACTTGGGTCTTAATCCAGGCTCTGCATTCCTGGTCATTTCCTTATAGTAGGTTGTATCACAGTGATTTTTTTTTTTTTTTTTTGTTTTCACCAAAAATAAATAAATGTTACATACTTCTAGGAATTGTTTTATTTCACAGCAGCTTTACTTTTACTAGAGTAACATTCCTTTGAAGTAAAGTCCCTAATACTTTATAGCTAGTGCTGGATACTCTACACACCTTAGGTTATTTCCCTAATTGAAAAGCAATTATGCTTTAACCTAAAAAGCAACAGATGAATGCCAGCAATATATGTTCCAGGAGGACTTATTGTTTGTACAAAAACGTCATGGTCTTGGCACTGATGATTGGCATTTTTATTTTCTCCTGTTACCTGTTTAATTGTCCTGGTGGCTCATTATGCTCATCTTTTCCACCTGGTTCCTGCTGCTATCTATGCTGCCTGTTCGCCTATCATCTGCGCCAGATTATTTGAGCTGCTTGGTGAGAGTAACTCTAGTGATCAGAATTATTTGTTCTGTAATTCTGATTCTGACCTGTTTCTTCCTTTGGATGCCTAAGTTTCTGCCTTGCCCTTGTCTTCTCTGTCAGTTTTTTTTGTTCTGGACCGATTCCTGGATTCTGCTGGTTAACCAAATTTGGATTTTACTGTTGACCTTGGCTTGGATTCTCCTCCAGTACCTCTTCGGCTCTCTGATCTTCAGGTCTGTAAACCTGGTTTTGATTCGACTTCGGCTCTAGATATTCCCTAATTGACACTGTTGCCTCCTTGGCGTCGGCTGGCGTCAACTCGACTAATAGCTTTAAACTCTGGAAGCGGCACGTGGTGGACAATCTCCCTCTTGGATTCTTCTCCTTCCTCTGGGATCAACCAGGTCAGTGACTTTTGCTCTTAGTCGTGATCAGCCATATATTCTTAGTCACTGACCTGAGTTTTCTATCCCTTCAGAGAATCTGGTTATCCATCCCCGCTCACAACCAGCCGCACGCTTTATTTTGAGTTTCATAAAGGCTTGTTTGAAAATCATCCTGATATGTCTGCTTTGAATATTGGATCCAAGGTTCCGTGGTCTTTACAAAAAGCTTTATTGTTTAATGCTATTTTTATCTACTAAGCATGTGAATATGCAGGGTGAAAAGGTATTTTTATTATTGGAAAATAGTTTTTTCCTGCTTACAATGATTGTTTAGCTCTTTATTTCAGTCCTTGAAATATCAGAATTTGACCATAGCATTTTTCCTCTGACTGATACCATTTAGAAAAATGTAAATTAGGTATTATGTATACTAGTATTGGTTCTTGGTATCCTTTTTACCAAATACTTTTTCCCTTGAATGATTTTGGAGATGGAAACTTGTCAAAATAAACTAATAATTGTACTCTGTACTTCCCATTCCAGCTTTTTGTAATCTGTTAGTTTAAAAGCTGTTGTGCAAGTAAAAGACTTTGTTGATGTTTAAGGAGAAAATAAGGCTGTTCACTTTGAAGGTGCTTAATGTTGCGTGCATAGAGCAAGAGAAAGAACCTGACAGAAAGGACAAACAGCCTTTAGCCTTTAACCTCTCAGCAGACAGTGGTTTCTCCGATGAGCTCATGTGATTCCTTACCTCTGTCTGACTGTGGAGCAGCACACCGCATGCGGTCTCTCTTCCTCTGGATGAAAAACCCAATCAACCTACATCTGCAAGGAACTTCTAAAAACTTCTTCATTTTTTGCATTCTTTAGCAGCAGATGTGTTCCAGTAATTATCTGACAGTCTGTGAACGGTTGATGGACAGGACATGAGTGATGTATTGGGAAGTTGAACAGCGGTGTGGTGTCGTCATGTGCGTTGCAGCACGCTGCAGAGAGAGGAACCTAAAACTGGCAAACATTTCTTGATGGATTAACTAACACCTCCAGGTAGATTGCAAATGTATATTTTGGTCCGCCTGCACGCTGGATGTCCTGAAAACATCTCGCTGGTGACACGGTGTTAACGGCGCTCTTAGTTATGGGACCTCACAATTATTGGCTGATGATGAGGCTAGTTATGATGTAATCTTTCTCACTCCCTCTTCCTTGCACACAGCTACAGCCCCCTCCCTTTCTTTCCTGTTTCCCCACCTCTTTCCCTGTCTTTCTCTCCTATCCTAACCAACATGGCCGCTAAGTCGGATGGAGCAGCGGTGTCTGTGGAAGATGACAACACGCCCAGGAGCCTCTCGGAGCCGGGGAACCCCACCGCCCGGTCCCGCTGCACCGCCGCCGGTGGGAAACCCTACACCCTCCTGGACTGCTGCTGGGTGCTCTGCGCCCTGCTCGTCTTTTCTTCCGACGGAGCGACCGACCTGTGGCTGGCCGCAGATTACTACCTGAAAGGGAAATACTGGTGGTTCGGCTTGACTCTTGTCTTTGTCGTGGTGCCCTCCGCTGTCGTGCAGGTGCTGAGTTTCAGGTGGTTCGTTTATGACTACTCGGATCTTAGCAGCGGAGAGGGTTCAGCCAGCGCCAGCGGGGGCTGCGTGGCGAATGCAGGCGCGGCAGGCGCCGATGCCACAGCGGGCGACAGTACTTTAAGCACCAAGGACAGCGACCAACGCGGTGCGAACGCGGCAGCGGTGAATTCCGCGAATGTTACCCCGGTGTATACGTCCTCTGGCCCGACTGCCGCGGCGGGGAGAGCTGGCTCCCCTCGGAGATGCTGCACCATCTGTATGTGGGTTTTTCAAACCGTGCTTCACGTGCTGCAGCTGGGGCAAGTCTGGAGGTAAGACCGCTCCGGAGGTGTGCAGAACAAGAGGGGTGTGCTCGTAGCTGTGTCCACGCGTGCTCCGCGCGTGTGTGCATGCGTTTTGGTTTGTATTTAATTAAGGTGCGGGGTGTAGATGCAGGAATCATATTCTGAACGCTGTTTTGCTCTTTTGTTAACCTATTAACGGGATCTCCATGTGTGCATGTTTCCCTGGCATATTGCCGAACTGATCGATGACAGGAATGTAAAGAACCCGACTAGACCGTCAGGAGATGGAACCCCCTCCAGAGCCCATTTGTCTCCCAGACTAAACCTTTTTGTCCAGCTGCCATTCCTGTTCTGGTGGTGACTGAGTCTGGACGGATGCTAGAGCTCTACTGGGAGCAGCTCTCTCTCCACTGCTCCCATATGTCATGGTCTAGATATGTTGACAGGACCTCTGTGGTTTAGAGCTCCTCCACCCCGCCTCTTTTGATGGAAATGTTTGCCGTTGATAAATACAATTTTAGATCGGAACTTATGAAAGGAGAGCATCCAAACACAAAAAGTGCTTCAGGTATTTTTTAAATACCACTGTAAATTGTTTCTGTTATTAGAACAGGATGAACAATCACAACATGCCTTTGGTTCACACAGAAAGTCTTCAACCTAAAGGGTGGTAACATTTCCATGTTGCCTTGTTTAGATCTGTGCTTTCTCATTTAAGTAATTGAAACATTTGCTAGAGCATATGGATTATTTTCTCAGATTTATACTTTGTATTATTTTTTTTTGTTTCATTTTTATGTTTCGTGTTAAAATTTATCCATGCTGGTATTTATCTGGATCTGGAGTTTTTCTCTCCCCTGTATGCTCTCCACACCTCTTGAGGTACCTGTTGTCTGGTTTCCATTATCATTTTTTTTAGATCAGTTTTTACCTTACTTATTTTGGTCATCTACTCTGTTGGTTTTGCTCTGACTTGATTGATAATTAGTCAAATTAGCTCCTAAATTTGTTCAATGGCCTTCCTGTCATCCAACACTTCAGATTATTAGGGCACTGTGCTTTGAATCCAGAGGTTCTGAGTTTGAGCCCCACTCCCATAGACTGCCAATCTGGAAACCTGAGCAGAAGACCCCAAGCCCCACGCTGCTCCCTGGGCGCCTTGCAATGGCAGCCCACTGCTCTGCAAGGTGAAGGGTTAAAAACAGAGTGAATTTTGTTGCGCTGTACTTGTGACAGTGTAATGACAATAAAACACTGGAAAAAATTAAAAAGGGTGTTTTTTTTTTGTTTTTTTTGCAGATGCAGGATTTAAACATTGCACATTACTAATCAGCTAGAACAATTTTGCGTTCAGTTTTTTTTGTTTGTTTTTTTCAAAGGTTGCAAACCTGAATTTTTCTGTCATGAACAGGGCTGTATTTTAATCAGGGTTAATTTTGAAGCTGAATAAATTTTAAACGTTTTAAGAGTACCAGACGATCTGAGTCTTCTGGTAATCATCCATTTGTAACCAAATCCCTTAAAGAAAACTATAAACTATAAAAAAAGAAAAAGAATAAAAAAGAAAACTTTGTGGGGGAAAAAAAATACACTTCTAATTAACAAAAAGTCGAAAAACAGCTCAAAATCCACAGAGGACTACCCCCAGAGGCACAAGCTAAGGTTTCTCTAGTCCTGTACTTAAAATTCAGCACAGCCAAGGAAGATGCACTCAGACAGTTTTAAGGGGCCTTAAGCAGGAGTCTTTAAATGCTGCCTCCAAAGGCTGATGTCCTGCAGTTTTTAGATGTGCACCCACATCATTGCACCTGAATATAATAATAGGCTAATTAGCAGCATTCATTACATGCTAAACAGGTAATGTAGCTATTTGATTCAGGTGCGTTGGACCAGGGATGCATCCAAAACCTGCAGGACACCGCCTTCAGAAGACTGGAATTTTAGACCCCTGCCTTAAGAAACTGCATTTAATTAAAATGTTAATTCCCTTCTCTTCAGTTCCACTAATAATCTGCATGTCAAATACCCTGTGGCCAATCCACCCTTCTTCCTCCAAAGCGCTGGTTCATGCTACAATGGATCACCTGAAGATGCAGTCTGTTGTTTCTTTGTTTTTTTTTACTGCTTATGTACTTTGTGAAAGACATATCCTGCAGGATTTTTATGCAGTATTTAGATTACTCTTCACCCAATATCCCATGTAACAGATTTATTTTGTACTTTCCAAATGTAAATTTTGTAAACCCATTAAATATGAGATAATATTTTGTCATAATTTGTATACTGAGAAATGAAAGCACCTTCAGCAAACAAATACACACACTTATACACATTGACACACCAGCCAGTCAAAGCAGTGCATTGAACTGCAGTTTCATTATACAACTGAAATAGACGAAAAATACAATCTTTAATTCTGAAATAATTAGTGAAAAATGCCTGAAGGAAAAATATTTAAACATTCTTAAATCTAGAGTTACACCAAGATGTCCTCTGGTTGGTTGGGGTGCATACCATGGAAAAGCCTGTCCTACTATCATAGGGTTTGATGATGGGACTTTAATTATAGCTGCATGCTTTGCTTCAGTGAGACTAAGATGAGGCTTTTCAGAAACAAATACATTAGAAAACAAACACAGGATGAGAAAATAACTTTATGCTAAAAGAGAAATGTATGAACCAGTTTAGGAGAACTAGTATTCCCATATTGACAAAAGTAACAACAGAAAGAGAGCTGGTGGTTTTGTTTAAAACTTTAATAAAAAAAAAAAATAATAAAATTTCTTACTTTTTTTCTGCCTTTCAAACCCAGATCAAGGTGTTGCAATAAATTGAGAATTTATTTTCATGCTTTTTTACCTACTCTGCCGGGTTTCCAAATAAGTGTTGAGATGCTGGTTATAGACAAAACTGAAAGTTGTATTATGCTGAATGTCTTTTCCTAATGTGGCAGTCCTGCTGTTGGTTAGGCAATAGAAGTCATTTTCAGATTTAACTCATCTCCCGCTGCACCAAAAAGCTACTAAAACAATGTTTCTTCAAACAAGGTTTTACATCTTTGTTAGGAGCAAAAAAGATTTCCAAAACTTAAACTAGCAAGTTTTATAAATTACAGTGAAGCCATTTGGCCACTTTGTCACATTTCTCAAAGCCTTCGGCATCATCTGCTGCTTCAGTGCAATGAATCATTCACAGGCACTGGATGCTGAAAAAACTATCTCATTGGGATGCTTCCTCCCTTTGGCTGATTCAACAAAACGCCACCCATGCTTACTTTTTCTTTTTCACAAACTTATCTCAGGGTAAAGCAACATTAGTACATCATCGATAATGGTAGATTAGTTCTTTTAAATTAATATAACATTAATTTTAGACATTTAGATAAACTTAGACTTGTTCCAAATGAGTTATTTCGAGAGGTGTCAAGTAACAAAATACAAATACTTTGTTACCTTACTTAAGTAGAAAGTATCGCTATCTGCACACAACTAATTACTTTTTAGACAACTTTTTACTTACACTACTCCATATATTTTCTTTGCAATTATCTCTTCTTTATACTCCTTAAATTTTAGAAACAAACTGGTTAAAAAACATTGTTAGAACTGTAAATTTACAGTCATTTTTACTATTTTTCAAGGCTGCACTTTTAAAAGATGAAATTGTCCAGTGAGCTGTTTCCAAATGACATTTCTTTTTGTTTTACACTTGTGTAAACAAAATGACACATAACAACTGTCTAAAGTCTAAAAGGTTAGTTTGTCTCATTTAAGCCATTTTTGCTATGGCCTCTTGTTATTAAAAATAATAAAAAAAAAAAAAAAAGTTTCATCCAGATAATTTATTTCATTGTGGTTGGAATCTTTACTGCACCATCTTGTTGTTCGCAATGTACCGGTACCAAAAAAATTGTCTTTCAAGATGATGCAAAGTTAAATTTGACAGTGGACAAGTATAGGGAAGTTATCATCCAGATTTGTAGAAAAATGCTCCTTTAATAGAGTAGTGCAATATAAGGTTCAAAGCATCTGTCCTTAACATTTCTTCCGGCATGTGTTTTATAATTTAAGTCGTTTTAAAACTGGTACTTTTAAAATTTTATTTAAGTAAAAAGCTTGAGTTGATACTCTAACTTCTACAAAAGTGTTTTTAAAAAGTAGGATTTATACTTCTACTTAAGTAATAAACATGAATTTCTCCATTAAAACTGTAAGGACGCTTACCAGCTTGACAAGGTAAGATAAAGACTCTGAAAAAAATGTGTGTATGAACAAATGTAGATTTGCATTTCAAGATTTTAATTGTATGTTTATGTTTTAGAGGCTTTCCCACATAGAATAAAAGTAATAATGAGTTCCAATTCTATGCAGCCTAAATGATCGTATGTAACCATTATGCTTGGTTCAGATTGATTGAGAAATGTCAGAAACAGACAAATATGCATCACTTCTCCTATTCTTCCAGTTATAATTACCACTAGTAATAACACATCTAACCATCGCTCGTTTGGATATGTTTATCACACTAACTTCTGCTTTGAGGTATTTTATAAAGGAGGGAGACACAGGAGCACAAGTCTGTAGGTCTGATGCTAAGAGGGGAAAAAAATGAAATATTAAATAAAAGTACAGTTACGGTAATTTGGTCATTAAGGTTCATGGTACAGCGGCGGGTATTGCAGCGGCTTTTTCTTGCATGATAAAAACTTAAACTTTAAAAATAACATGAAATCTGTGTTCGTCTCATATGAGGTTGATTGACGAGTAGCATGATTACATTTAAAGTACTGATGACGATAAATAGGTGCTTCGATCTCTGTAGTTAGAGAAAGGCAAAAAACCAGGATATCATTAAATGAAGATTTGCGTTGCATCAGCGTATTCAAAAATAGAAGATGAGGGAGTCCTATAATCACATGCAGAGTCCGTAATGAACAACTTTAATGAGACACAATAAGGAGCTGAGAGCTGGAGGAGTCGGGCTAAATGTGGAAGTTGCTGCTGGGAGAGTTAGATCTGGTTTACAGTTCTGATATCCAGCAGCAGAGTTTGAAAGATAAGCACATGTGGGAGTGGGGAGAAAACTCCCCTCTGTGATTGTTTCCCTTCAGCGCTGTTTAGATGTTATTTTTACTCTTACTTCTGGCTATATTGCCAAGCTTTTTATTTATTTTTATATGAAGTCAGTATATTTCATAGGCAAATACAGTTCGTCAGATACACGGACACATTTGGTTCATCCGCTGTTCAGATGGGTTTTGAGTGCAGTGATCCCTTGCATCCCTTTTGCTTCCATCTTTCAGTTTCATACTGAGATTTTTTGGCTGAATGTTGCAGATGTGTGACTTCTGGTATGCAAGCACTTATAGCTTTGTCTATGGGTTTCCTCACTACAGTGGATGTTCCAGGAATGCCTTTTCCTGAGCATACACACACCGACACACTGTGTACATTTGTGCGTTACCTTTTTAGTCTTTCTAGTGGTCAGTTAAACTAAGCTCATTTATGCATTCTTTTATTTCAAATGGGGTAAGAGGAGTGGCATTGATGACTTCTTTGAGAACTTTGGTTTGATAAAAAGAAAAAGGAAAAGATGCATGTTGGGTTTATTTGAGATTCAGAATTGTGCTTTTGTGATGCATGTCGGTGTTTCCATCCCCCCAAAATACCAGGCGTCATTTACAGTAGATGTTGGTTTTTAGGCTAAATTATGTTGGTCCATTATGGTTTTGATTTAGTCCACAAATGGTTGTTCAAAACTGGGCTGTTTGGTCGGTCTGAGTTTGTCCCACTTTAGTACAACAAAAGATGTTGAAAAGATGTTGCAAACCAAATTTACAACGCCTTTTCAACTATCTAAAAATCTTTTCAACATTCACTGTTCAACTTAATATAGACGTCCTTTGGGCGTAAATCATTTGTCTTTTCAACCATTGTTTGTTGGTGGGTTTGTTGCTCTTGTGATGGACGAACTCTCACCTCTTCTCAAACCCAGAGTTTCCATAACCAGCTGCAGCCAGCATCTTCACAAGATCTTTTTCCTTATGCTCTAGACTTCCTGCATACACCTTGCATCAAAACATAATCATCTCTAGGACACAGAACCCTCCTCTTTCTGTGCAGCATGACTCCACTTTCTTATGAAGTTGTTGTTTGTGTGTTTTTTTCAGTAGAAAAATGTGGTGTTATCCCCAGTGATCAGTCAGACTTTGCAGGTCCCCATTTATTTTCATGTTATGTTGGCTCGTTTGCTTTGATTTTCACATGATGTAATATAAGGAAGCCGTTCCAGCAGTTCTCCACAGCTTTCCACCATCAGAGTAAGCATACAGAACGCATGCTGCCATTGTTGATCTAAAGACGAGTTTTAGGTCAAGATGTCATTTCTCTCACACTGTACAAAAATCACTCTGCAAAAAGCCCCTCTTTAGAGATGCAGGCTGATATTTCACAGCCACAAGAGCAAAATAGATCCTTCAGTGCATTGAGGTGGAGGTTTGTGAATCAAGGTCAAATCAGTAGGAGCCTCCTCTCTGCTGTTTATCGCCTTTTTCAATCTACTTTTAAAACTCTGCTGGTGAAAAGCATAGAGGTCACGTTTCTTTAACTGAATTCCTCAAAAGGCATCATGGGAGATGCAGTAATTCTTTAGCTGAGGTGGGACTTGAAGAGTCACAAGAATTGATCTAAGTATTTAACTTTTATCCTGTGCTTGCAAGCCTCAGTGCGTTAACACACCAAAGCGCAAGGACACCAGCTTCAACATCATAAATAGCTGGTTGATTTAATACGCCAATTATAGTCACCTCATAATTTTACTTTCTCATAGGGGCTTCATAAATATGGACCCAGTTAACTGTTCGTTTTTTCATATCAAATTTTATCATCATTAAAGTTTGTAATTCTCATAAATGATGATTTTTCTCATGTCTTCTTTTGATTGTACATTCAAAGACAAATTTCATCCTCAATGCCATTCTCTAAACCTGCAGCAGCTGAGTTGTTACTGTAGCTCACTGCTTGAGTAGCATAGGTAAAAGACTAATTATCTGACTTTTTATACACAACTCTTAGGTCCAGAGAATTTAGCATCTTAGTAAAAAACTACCCACTGTAGCACTGCTGCCTTGCAGCAAGAAGGTTCTGGGTTCGATTCCCAGCCCGGGGTCTTTCTGCATGGAGTTTGCATGTTCTCCCTGAGCATGTGTGGGTTCTCTCTGGGTACTCCGGCTTCCTCCCACAGTCCAGAAACATGACTGTTAGGTTAATTGGCTTCTCTAAATTGTCCTTAGGTGTGAGTGTGTGCATGAATGGTTGTTTGTCCTGTGTGTCTCTGTGTTGCCCTGCGATGGACTGGCGACCTGTCCAGGGTGTA
>NW_015150970.1:619428-621224 GCF_000732505.1 Cyprinodon variegatus | reverse complement strand
GAGATAGATTAATCACATCTAAAATGGAGGAGGAGATCAAAGGGAATACCTCCTTAAATATCCTGGTTAAAGGGAATACCTCCTTAAATAACCTGGTTGGAACTGGATCTAACATCCAAGTTGAAGGCTTAGATGAAGACAATAATTTTGCTAATTCAGAAAGTTCAACTGGATCAAAGCAGTCTAAACCGATACTGCCCCCGATTTTTGCCTTTTTCATCGTTAAACTTCCTGAAAAACTTTCCTCTGCAGCAGTGTCCTACAATAAAGGACATTTCAGCCTCTTCTGCATAAATTATTGAGACAAATCATTGAAGCATCTGGCTGAGCGTTCCAGGTGAAGACGGAGCGGATCACCGAGGATGAGGAGGATAAAGGACCTGAGAGGGGTGGGGTGGGGGGTTTCAGGTCATCTCACATGAGATGGCAAAGGATGAGACATGAGGACGGGAAAGGAGACGGGGGGACATGAGAAAACCAGCCCACACAGGTGGGAACAGACCAAATGTGGGACGTTTCAGGAAGAAAGAAGAAGAAGAAGCAGGAAGCTGAATAAAAAAAGGAACGATTGATTCTCAATGTGGAGAGAAATAGATGAACTTGTTTCCTACAAACGTCAAAACATGTCAGGCTAGAAGACAGCATTAGTCAGCGTTCATTACAGTGAGTTTCCTCATTGTTGTCTTGAAATGTCAGCTTCATCCCCACAGAGACTTTAGCCGTGGAAATACCACAGTGGGAGGCAAAGGAGGATCGACTGGAATGAAACCGCTTCAGTTTATTTCAGGTCAAATCCGAGTCAAACACCAGAACCAGACAGAGACCAGAGCAGCTGCAGAAACTTTACTGGATTAATCAATTCTTCATTGGTTCAGCATCACCGTTACAGCAGGTTCATCAACCTGTGATCACTTCCTGTCTGATACCAACAGGAGAAGCTTCTAGATTCATATTTTCTATGTCACTGTTTCAGCCTCTTTCACACAGTAAATTCTACAGTGTTAAATATGCAGTGTTAAGTACATCAACTCTTTTAGAGTTATTACATTTAGAGTAAAATATACACTAGAGTTCCAATTTAACACTAATTCAGAGTGGGACCAACTGCACTCTTAAAGTGTTACTTTAACACTGCAGAATTTACTGTGTAGTAAACCAGAACCAGTCCTCTGCATTGGTTCTGGTTTTCCACAACCCTAACCCAGGCCTAACTTTTCTGCAGACAGTCTGACAAACTGCTTTCAGTCATCGATTATTTTTGAGTCTATATTATGTCTAACAAAAATGTCTTAAAAAGGTGACTGTAAACGCCCTCCGTCTGTTCCTTAATGGTCTGTTGTTAACCCTAAGAAGAACAACTAATCCCTTCAGATCAGAGCAAACTTGAACTGCAGACTTTTCCATCTGCCCAGAGAGTTCACTGTGGTTAACATGACAGCTTCAGCAACCTATGACAGTAAGATCAATGTAGCTGAGTCTGCCATGACTGTGTCAGCCTACATCAACAAAGGCATCAAGGACGTCAGCATCACAAAGAACATCACCACCCGGGCCAACCAACCACCCTGGATAAATGGAGAGGTCAAATCACTAAAAGCACCGAACTCAGCTTTCAAGTCTGGTGATAAAGAGGCTCTGAGGACAGCGAGAGCCAACTGGAACCGTTCCATCAGATCAGCGAAGCAGAACCACAGCCAGAACATCCAGGATCTTTTACATTATGACAGCAGCACCAGGAGGATGTGGAAATAAACTGAACAACTTCTTTGGAAGGTTTGAGGCACTAAACAGCCTTC
>NW_015150970.1:611926-618288 GCF_000732505.1 Cyprinodon variegatus | reverse complement strand
TTCCCAGCATTCAATGCAGGACCAGCAGGTTCTGCAGCAGCTTCTTCCCCACCACCATCACACTGATGAACTGTCTGTTGAGACTCAAATGTTTTTTACTGCATTTTGCACCATATCTATCTATTTATTTATTTTTTCACTGCTCTGAACTTCCACATCAAAGCCTTTTGCACCATGTCTCCCCTGCACTCCTAACATTCAATCACTGCTAGACTTGAATGAATAAATGGAAATGGTCATTTTCAAGTTTCACTGCTAAGCTGCTCATTCACTGTCGGAAAGCTGTGTAAGAAAAAATATTGTTTTCTATACACTCTGTTTACTAAATTAGCAGAAACTTTGTCTAAGTTTTTATATCTACATCCAAAACCTTTATTGTGTTTTGCTGATTTCAAATCAAAATGATGCATTGAGACTAACTGGACGTCTTCCTCTAAAACGATTCATTCCTGTCATCATCTTCTGCATTCAGATGCTCATTGCATCTTTCTTTGCCCTTTATCTAATAAAGCAAACCCTCTAATTATTCTCTCTATTCACTTTAACCTTTGGTGCGTCTGAGGCTCAGAATGATTACACTGATTCAGAAATGATGTAGAAAAGATTTAGAAATGTTCATGCTCAGCTGTCAGACTCGTGTTTTTAACCGTCTCTCAATGTCTGTCTGTCCGTCAGCAGGAAATAAATAAAGACAGATAATAAATGAGGACAGAAATGACTGGGATTATATTCAGTTAGGCTCTGCTAGCACACAGACGTTAGGATGCAATCAATCAAAATCAAACAATTCAATAAAAAACAAGAAATAAATCATCCAAAAGCAGAAGAAAGACAATCCCTTTATTTACTGGTAGAGATGATCAGATTTGTCAGTAAATTCCTGAGGAGCAGCTCCTTCCTGCAAACACACAATAAAGATGAGCTCATTTATTGTCTCTTTCATTGTGATTTGTAATGCGGGAAATAAACCGTCCTCTGATGGAAAGAAGTCCATGAATTCCAGAACCTGTATGTCACCGAGTTCCAGCAGTTCATTCAGAAATCCTCCGTTTATCATGTTATATTATTTGCTATAGATTAAAAGCATGATAGACTATTATATTATTCAGAAAATATCAGTATATCTAAAGGCTCTCAGTGGAGTTTAGAATAATAAGCAATTAATACTAATACTAATTAATAGTAACTGTTTTAATTATATAAATGTAGAAGAGCAGCTTTAGATCCGCCCTGCAGTCGGCGAACGTCAGGTTTTTCTTTCTTCCTGTTGAAAATCCACATTTCAAACTTGACCCACAGACAATTGCTAAAGGTTGCAGCTATTAAAGGCGACCATGGGCCTCTGATTAACGCTCTCTCTAACGCGTGACCTTTCACCTCAGATCTATGCTCATTTCTCTGTAAGTAAGTCACCCTGGAGAGATTCCCTCTCTGCATTTAACCCCTCCCCTTGGGGAGCAGTGGGCTGCCACTGTGCATCGCCCAGGGAGCAGTGTGGGGTTTAGGGTCTTACTCAGGGACCCAGAGTGGCAGTCTGTGGGAGCGGGGCTTGAACAAAGTGCAACACTCTAACCATTAGCCCCCCCCCCCGGTCTATTTCAGCAGCTTCTTTCTGCATGGCTGCCCTCTACTGATCCTGGCACCTTTTGCCTGGTTCTCTTCAGCCACCTTTGGCCCCTGGGGCCCCTGGGGGGGCAGAGATCCTCTCTTCACCTCCAGTGAAGAAGAATAAACAAAGAACTGAAGTTATGGATCTATAAGATTAATTTATGTACATTACATAAAAATCCAGGACATATTAAGGAGTAAATCTGATCTGATCTCTGCTGTTTATTAAACTTTTAAATCACTGCTGCATCCAAATGACCTGCTGATAAAAAAAAAAAGTGGAGCCAGATGCATCTAAAATAAAGCTGCATCCATTCAGGAGGATTTTCATCCATAAAGCTTCCAGCAGATTTAAGTGAATCTAGTTGTCAAAGCACAGATAATCAGTTCTGATCCATGGAAGTCCAAACAGGGAGGTGGAGCCGCCATATCATCCATTCTAACAAAACTTATGGTTTTTGTTTATTTGTTGCAGGTGACCTCAGGTTATTTAGCAGCTACTAACTGACTGATGTTTATTAACTGAGCCTTTCCTTTCTAGCAGACGTAGAAATGAAGCTGTGCCTGAAGTGGGCGGATGGCAGCATCAGCAGCCGTCAGTTCAAACTGAAAGTTCAATCTGCTCCAACATTTCTGAGGTGTTGACAGTCAGAGAGAAGCTGGTTGTTGGGTTTTACCTCCAGGTTCTGCAGGTATCCTTCCTGTGGGTCGCAGAGCAGTGAGGAGACCCGGTGGTTCTGCCTCATGCACCGAGTGCTGCTGTCCCTCCAGAGCGGGAAGATCTGCCGGATCACAGTCATGCGGCCCAGAGCGCTGTGGGTCAGCTCCAGGATCTCAGTGTCGCTGATTTCCTGCCGTAATCAAGCAAAGAAAAAATACAAAGGCTGAAGTTTCTGATTGGTTTTCTACTTTGTAAAAAATGACATTATTGTTTCTCCACAGGAACGGATCACCATCATTACAAAGATTAAACATGCTGCTTTAAATAAAGGAAGGCAGGAATCATAAGCCAGTCTTCTAAGAACTTCCTCTGGTCCCGATCAGAAGTTAATGTAAAGCCATGCCTCCATGTTGTCCTCATCAAATTCAACAATAAGTTGCAAACATTGACTCAGATTTTGTTGTTCGTTCATTGGAGAGAAAACAGCTCAGTCTGACAAATTAATTACTTCAAACATCAAAACTAATCTGGGCGGCTGTTAAATGAACTCATGTCATAAAACATGAAGCTGTTTGACATAAAATACAAACATGAACCACATTTCATGGAGATATTTAAAGGACAGATTACGTCTCATTTTCTGCTTTGTTTTTGTTTTAATAGCATCCTGTCTGGCGATGTGGCAATAAGAATAATTGTCTTGATGCCAAAAAGAGCCCAACGGATTTTACTTTCACAAGTGGAGCAGTACGGCTATCGCCATCGTGTTACGCTTGATTTATGCATATAAATAGCTTTATTATAATTATGCAGGGAGTTTTACAGATTATATGGACACTGCAATGTAAGCAGAACAGGAAAGGAAAAACAGGAAAAAAAGCAAAAAAAAATGAGAAAAGATGAAAGAAAGAGGAGATAAAAGAGGGATAATGATAAAACATCTTTAGTCTGCTTCATCACCTGCAGAGATGGAAAAAGAACAGCACAACCAACTGATATAAGAGATAAAATAAATGAACGCTAAAGTATAAGTAGTATTATTTTATCTGACTTGTACTCTGTGTTACCTGAAGATCAGAATATGGGCTTTCTGTATGGAAGTGAATCCCCCCCCGAGAGAAATGAGTCCAGCGCCGGGAGACCCAAAGCCCCAGACACCCAAAGGGACCCCAAGAGCGAAGGCACCAAGGAGGGGCCAAGCAATGAAATCTGCCCCCCACCAAGGGAGGAAGTCCCCAAGCCACTGCAATGCCGGAGGCCCTGGGAGCTGCCGGGACAAGTACGTGGGCCACCCCAAAGTGAATTTTCGGTCATGGGCCCCAGGAATCCGAGGCCCCAAGGGCGCCCCACCCCCTGGCAGGAACCCCAGCCAGGCCCCGGCCGGCCGGGCGCCGCGTAGAAGTTACCAGGAACAAGCTAGTAGCCACCCGGGCATCCAACCCTTAAACCCTGAGCTCCACCAGTGCACCGGCGAGCCCAGGCGCCAGCCAGCGGAGGGAGAGCAGGACGGGGGGAATGTGCTCCGCACCTGGCGGAGACTTGAGATGTTCATGGGAGAGGGAGGAGTTCAGACCCCAACCTGAAGAAAAAAAAACTCACAGTCTCAATCACGCCTTCCCACCCTAGTGCCCCGACTCACACCACACAGTCTCTGTCGAGCCAAAAAACGCAGGCGCACATTCAGACATAACACATCCATTAATACCAGGACCAAAGACCCGGCGGCACCGGTGGTTGGTCCCAAGATTATCGGATGATCCAATAAGTGAACCCAAAATCCGGATGTGGGGGAGGGGAGCGGCGAAACCGCCACACCAACCCATTTTGTTCCTGCTTCGAGCCCCGCACCCGGACCAGACCACCCCAACAAAAGCTCCCCCGGGATCGGGGCTCACATGCCCCACGCAGTCCAGCCCCGCCACCGGCAGGCCACCCAGGCCGCGCAGCCACCCCCCGCCAAGTCCACGGACCAGGTGGCTCGCTCTTCCTCCAGGCCCCAGACTCCAGGTGGGAGCCAGAGAACAGGGGTGTGAGAAAAACCCTGATCCTCCCTGCGCCGCTCAAATGTGGTGTTGTTGCGTGTTGCTCTCAGGTGTAATTAAAACTGGTAGTACCAAAAGGGGGTGTTTCCAGCACAGTTCACCCCCCCTCCAAGAGATAGGCGGTGCCAACACACCACCCCCAATCGACAACCCAGAACCCTCAATGTCTAAATGTAAAAGGGGATGGGGGAAGCCGTCCATGTTGGGGCCCACGATATAAGGCCCCCCCAGGTGCCTTTGACCCCCAACCCCTTAGACAATGCCCTACATAGATGTGTGTTGTGAAAATGTTGTAGATGGAAGTGTCTAAAATGCAAAATACAATTGGGTGGGGGACGTCATCATAAGGTGGGGCCCTCAAGTAACGACCCCCTCCCCAAAAACCTACATGTATGGCAGTGTGATGGAGCTGGCAGAGGGAGGATTCCGGGGATGGGAGCAAAGGACTGGGGGGCTTGCTGCACTCCCAGGGAGCCGCTGACTCCAATAGGCACCGCCGTTCCTGAGAGCCCCAGCAGTCGCACCACCATAGCGCGGGGGCCAGGGACCAGCGGCAGCTGGCCAGCGCCGACCCAAGCCCCCCCTGTATTCACCCTTGCTATGTATTTACCTTTGTGTGCTGGGAAAATAGTTACAGTCTTTTCTTAGAGAGGAAACATCCATTCTTTCCTGTTGGGTAATATTGGAAGTGGGCAATCTTGCAGTAGATAGAGCTGTTGTAACTTTCCTTCTTCTGCATGTTGTGATTTCTGATGGCTGATTAAGTGGCATTGGATGTTCCTTAGGGGTTACAGCAGAAGTGAGAACCTTGGACAGAACATTTGGTTCTGACTGGGTGAGTTCTGCTCCAAAGAGTTTTCACTCACTGGTTTTGGATGACTGGGTGTGAATTGTCCCCATGTTCTTCTCTATGAACTCTGGTGGTACCAGAGGAGTTACCACCAGAGTAACAACCGTAAAAGTTGTTCCTGTGTTTTGCTTTAAGAGCAAAATTAACCTGTCTTAGGGATAGGGTTTGACCTCTCAGAATGATTGGCTCCGCTCTGCGCCCTTTGATTGTCAACTGGAGGCGTTTGCTATTTGGGAACAGTCAGACTGAAACATAGAAGCTGCCATACTAACATCTATTTACTCTAGTGCTATAGTTCAGAGTGCAGGGCCCCGGGGAGATTATAGTGCAATGCTTTGAGCACACTGGCCTGTAGCAAGAGAAAAAGCTTAAAGTGGACAAACAGCTTTCTTGTTGCAGGATGACCATCGCCTCCAGGGAGCTGCAGCCTAGCCAAACTTTCAGACTCATTGCTAAAGAATAATCTTATTAGAAGGCTGCTATGATCTTTCAATAAAAAGGAAAACATGTTTATTGGGCCCAATCTTTTAAAGGTTTGTTTGTCTTATTTTATCTGTAAATGTTTTTTAATTTTTTTATTTGAGTATTTACTAAATACAAAAGACAGAACTCATGGTAAACTATATTACATTCTTGGGAAAGTTGCCGAGGACACAATTGTTGAAAACACTTGTTTACCATAAACTCAACAAAATAATTAACCAAAATAAAACTGATTTTACAGGTAGATATCAAAACTAACTTTTCCTTTAAAACTAAAAGAAATCTATACAAAAAGAAAAAATCAGAAGGGGAAAATGATAACTAGTCTAAAGAATCTGCGTCAAACTTATTTTCTGAATAAACCAAAAAGGGTTGCCAAATATTTTTCCTTTGAATTTTGGACTGTAATCCTAACCCTAATCCTAATCCTTTCAAACAGATGGTTTTATTCACCCAGTGAGAATGGGTTGGAGGTGAGAGGGACTTCCACTTAGTACGGATGGAATAACGAGCCAATAGAGTGAAGAATTCAATTAACTGTGATTGGCCCTTTGACTGTCTATGCTTAGTGCATACCACCCAGAATAATCAGTGCAGTTATTGGAGCTGGGTCTCAATCACGTTTATACAAACAAAAAAACAACAAATTAAAGATTTCCAACCAAAAATTGTGCAAACTAGAGCATGACCAAAACATCTATCCATCCATCCATCCATC
>NW_015150970.1:604847-611081 GCF_000732505.1 Cyprinodon variegatus | reverse complement strand
CCCAAGTCGGGTTGCAAGGGGTGCTGGTGTTTATCTCCAGCTGTCCACCCCTGACAGGTCTCCAGTCCATCGCAGAAACAAATAGGACAAACAACCATTCACTCACACCTAAGGAGAATTAAGATAAGCCAATAAACCTAACAGTCATGTTTTTGGACTGTGGGAAGAAGTCAGATTTGACCAAAAATATATACCAGAAATGCCTGTTTTCAGTTTGGGTCCACGCCAGGGTACATTTCACCTAGTTTAGTCCAGCACAGGTGCAAGTAATTAAATATTTAATATGGGATTAGTCTGTGTCTAACAGAAATGGATGAAGTGTATATTGTATTGATAATTTTTTGCCAGCTATCATTGGTTAGTGCTTAACCTAAATCCACTGCCTTTTAAGCGGGAGAAATGTTAAGTATTTAATATCTTGAATGGTGGAGTAGAGTTGGGTTGCAGGGGGTTGCAGAGCAGAGAAGATGGTTCTCACAGCTGTTTCATGAGCAAAGCTTCATCCTCTCCTCCAGTGATCATGTTAAGATGAAACATGGACATTGGTCCTCAATGTCCAAAACTTTATCATGGTTTATGTTCCAACAGTGTTGTATTGTTACATGGCTTCATCTGTACGCACATTATATATTCTAATGGCTAAACCACACAAACTCACGGACGATACACACATGCAAAAAAACTTTCAAATACAAAAATGTATGGTACAGATCTTTTGCAAAATAGATAACTTTCTCCCTCGGTTTTATAAAACATTACCATGCCGGAAGGGCAGTTATGCTTTATTCTCTTTTCCTTTTAGTATTACCATATTTTATTTAATTACCAGTATTACCTGCGTCTCCATGGCTCTGTACCTCATCTGTATCTCATGGCCACTCTCAGTCTGCCTGTAGGACATGCAATCTGCTCATTTGAATGAACCAAATGGTTTGAAAGTCTCCACGTTTTGTGCAGCAATCCTTGTAGATCACCTGCAACCCGTGCAGTCAAATCACTGTATGTACAATTTAGTGCTTCTAATTTAAACTGAGCTCCATAATCATTACAACAAATGCAGTTGTTTTTAAAGGCTTTTGTCTTGCTTTTCATTATCAACGGAGCATTTTCACCGTTACAGGCAGCTATTGGTGACGGATAGGAGGCGGCAGAATGAGGAGAATCCCAAACAGAGGATGGTGGCTCTGATAGATTCAGTTCTGAATAAAAGCTGAGAACTGGAACGGCTTCTACAGCAGCAGCTGGGATGTAACTAAGAGCTGCTTTTTGTTCACAAAGAATAACATTTCCATTTCAAAGAGAGTTGATGTGTCATTTACAGTTATCTGTTTCCATCTAGTTAACGTTTCCAATGGCTTCCTCAGGTAATTAGGTTTTGTTCAAATGTAAGGCCAAATGACACAGAGCCATGAGAGAAGGCATGAGATCAGATAAGGACTGTTAAATTAGAAGGCTAAAGCTTTTTGGAGTAAAATGATTTAATGTCCAGATCCTCAGTCAGTGATTTAGCCATGAATCCATGCAGATCCCAAACTTACAGCAGTTCACTTTATTATCAATGATATGCGATGGTTTTATTCCTGCTGAGCGTTAACTTGCCTTCCATCAGTATTCCCGTCTCTTTTTGTAGTTTTCTAGAATCTAAAGCAGTGAACGAACCTCCTGACATGAAATATTTTCCTATTTCACCCACTTCACACCTTAGTCCTAAACCGAGGACGGCCCAAAAACGGCCGTCTGCTTAAATCCCAAAGAAAATCTATAGCATCCGTCTTTATTGTGACTCGGACGGAAAGTTTTTCTCGTAGGCTTTTATCTTGGTGTCTTACCTCATTCACAAAGACCCAGTGGCTGTCCTTGGAGGCCAAGTTTGTTTCCACAGCCTGCAGACACACAGAGAGAAGGAGGAAAGTTAGGATCATCAGGGTCATTTGGGTTAAGAGCCGCTGTCTGCTGAACCACTGCTGTTTCCATCACAGGTCGTCCTGCCAAACATCAAACCAGAAAAGTTTTCCCTGCAGCGCTGGACCAGTTCTGGAAACGCTCCTCTAAGTTCTGTGAGCTCCTTTGGTTGCTGAAAGTCCCATGGTGTTTGTTAGTGATGAAGAGCGGCGCAGCGGCGGGATCACTTAGCCGACCACAGTGAATTAGCAGGTTGTGGCTCTGAGCCCATCTGAGTGGAAAAGATGAAGGAACGGATCAAAAAGTGACGCATCAACCGCCCACAGCCCGGAACTCTGTCCTTGGTCCTGAAATTCGTCCTTTCAATTAGCACTGACTCCATCAGAGAAGGAACATAAGTTTTATGAGAATTAATATTAATATCAGCTTCAGGTGCCAGATTAGACTTATTTTACCTTTCTAGTAAAACCTTTGGAGATATTTATAGATATACATGTTTCCATTTTTGAAAGATACAACCATGACAGGAATAATCCTCAGAAGCAAAAATTCTCTGCTTATGATTTTTAATATTCTAATATTCTTCTAGAAAACCTTGCTTTGAAAAGTAGATGAACAGTTTGAACACATGATGCAAGCAGGAAAACACTGCAGCTTTATTACCTCTGCAGGCCTGAGTGCTGCTGTCAAGCTGGGAATAAACATTTAAGAGCAGAAACAACAAAACAAGGCATGCGTGGTGTTGGAATAGCTGTATTTTTCCACCAACTGCGGCTCAGCCTCGCAGGAAGCTGATGAGGTATTGATCGGACTGACTGCTATCCACTGGATGAAAGCGGAGTGGTGGGAGGCAACTGAAGAAAGACAGCGACTGGTTTTTGGATGCAAACATGTTTTCTTCTGTTAGAAGAGAAACACAGAGACTGAGACTCTAGATCTACTGGGAATCATTTTCATCTGAAACCATCAACTAAAGTCCCAGAAGCAGAGTAATGGGGGGTGGGGGGGGGGCTTGTCTTTTCTTTTCTGGATTATTTTATGAAACATAGATTCATAAAGAAGTAATCCTTTATTAATTGTTTCCTTTTTCCTGTTTAAAAACAACAAACAGCAAAACCCTAAGATCATGCAGACCTGCGCTAAGCAGCTGTAAGGGCAGATTAGACTTCTGCCACCGCACACATCAAATGCCGCTTGGGTCTGGTCGCAAACCAGTGTTGCTGGTATGCTTCTGCACAGCAGTTTCCCGCCAAAGCGCAAGAGGGAGCCTATTCGAGAACTCGCAAGAAACTCGGCGGGTGGTCATGAGAACTTTGCCAGCGCCTACGGGAGTGTTTATATTGCAAAACAACAATGGCGTGTCTACAAGATATCATGGTCACCGATCTAGAGTTGCTAGACATCGAAGAGGAACAGGTTCTGTTAGTGGAGTTGGCAAAAAGACAAATGAGGACCCGTAGGTTTTCAATTGTAGTCGTTCCTCTTTTTCTAAAATTGCCGCGCGCCGGCACCGAATTGAGACGAATGACCACACAGACAGCCGGAAAGGCATACCAAGGACCAATCAAAGCTGCTTTATGTCTGTGCACTTCCGCTTGAGGTCCGTGCAGGTTTGCAACCATCCGACGCGTAGTCAGGATGTTTTTGAGGTGTGCGACATCGGTAGCAGAACCTCTGCATGGGATCCTGCTCTGACCCTGCTCCCCCCTTGAGGGATCTACTTGTCGTCCCACGTGCTGAACATCTGAGGCTCCAAGTATGGCTAGGGCCCACCTCCTCCCCCTTCTTATGCTCCCAACAGTGACAGGTGCTTGTGTCTCTTGGCCTCCTGATGGTGTGGGCGCTGTCATTCCTGGTGGCTGCCGGGCCTGAGCCTCCTGGTCCTGTGGGGGTCTCCCACCTGTGGGGCACCTGTGGTGCGAGGTGCTGAGGCCCCGTGGGATCCCGATACTATGGCCCCTCAGGGACTGGGCCCCTTTTGGGCTTTGGCTCCTAGGGGTCTGGCTCTGGGTGCTCTGTCCCCCCTTCTCTGGTGGGTGTCTGCCCTCCTTGAGTCCCAGTGATCTGGGTGCCTCTGGATGTCCTGAGGCGTTTGTTTGGTAGTTTGACACCAGAAACGAAGCGAGCTACGATGACATACGTAAAGCGGTGCATTATCGCTTTTTTAAAGTTATAGGGGAATATATTTATATATATCGGGAAATATCAGTTATCGGTCATGAAAAGCGATGCCAATAACGATATCGGCCCAAATTTACAGATCCCTGCATCCCTACTCATTTCATTTTTGGGGAAAATAGTCATTTTTTTTACGTCCTAAATAGTATTTAGTTTAGATTAATATAATACAGCCAGTGAAGTACAGCTTATTTACATCTATGTTTTACAGCTTGCATTGAGAAGGCTACAGAGCAGATCACTGAACTAGAAACTATTTCTTGTTTTTAACAAGCTGTTAAAAAAAGAGAAAAAAGGTTGGAAAAAATGGTCCAACTCTTAAATAGAAATCCGAAATAATGTTATTGATGCCATAAACACTCAGATTCCAGTCATTTAAAGCAAGTCCACAGCTCTTCCTGTTCTCCAGCTGCTTCCTCATTCAGCTTTTATCTTCTGTTTGTTTCTGATTCTGTAGGAAGCGTTTGGCGTTCCTGTATTATTATTATTATTATTATTATTATTATTATTATTATTATTATTATTATTTTGTGTTACAACAAGCAGTTCTTCTTCTTACGCTGTACTCTGTGCTTCCATAGCCTCTCCGGTATGTTGCTGCTCAGCTACCTGAGCAGAGCTTGGTGGGCGTGGCCTCCAGGTGAAGCTGAACCTCTATTGTTTTCCTGCAGTCATCAGGAGGTCTTTGCTTTGCTAAATCCATCTGGGATGCCGTGAGACTCTGGCAGAACCAGGTCTAGAACTTTAGCTGAAGTGCAGAACTGAACATCCTGAAGGCAATAGATTCACAGAGTGTAGATATTCATCCAACGATGCGGTGCAGGATGAGAACTGTGAGTAGTTTAGCGTTGGGTTATGGAAATTAGCTAAAAGTCTTCAGGAAGTTCAGGAAGTCTGTCTTCCTTCATAGTGTGGAAGCGTTTCCATTTAACAGGTTTCTGAAATCAAGATTGCATTAAACCATCATCAGAATTACGGATAACATGAATGATTACATCCTTTATTTCTGCTGAATAATGCTGAAGTTTTCTCTGCTGCTTTTAAGGATTTTATATTTTTTTATGTCACCTAAACAGCTTAAATATACGGCTGTCATATTTTTTTATTCTCCTCTCTGGATCAGACTGTTCCTCCAACGTTTCAGGCTGAAAAGACATTTCTTCTGTTTTTCGCATCGTTTTACATATTTTTTAAGGAAACAGTTTCTGTGGCGGCGATTCTCCTTCCTCTGATCTCTTATTATCAATATAGTGGAAGTGAGTGAAGTCATAGATTCGTATAAAGAGGCAAACCCAGACTTTCCTCTGTGATTTCCTGTTCTTTCTTATTCCTGTTGATCTCTGAGTTTCTGCTCCTGGAGGAAGAGGTTAGTTAGAGGAGGAATAAAAAGGATTTAAATCCTCTTTAAGATGGAAATGAATGTTTCTATTCGTAGTTCAGGGGACGACGTGTTTGTTTTGAAAATGACTCATCGTGGCTGAAAAGCAGGACGGCAGACATGTTTTGGAGAAAAGCTTTTTTTCTGTGAGAAGCAGCAGATCTCAGGGGGTTCTGGTGGGGGGGTGGAGTCAGGCAGTTTCCTCTCTGCTGCTTCTGTGGGTTCATTAGTGCAGACAACAAGCATTAACAGGCTGTGAGCTTTTAACACCATGCTAATGGAAGAGACAGGAGGAGACCCAGGAGGATGCAGCGGGCAGGAATCTGCCTCCATGAGGCCAGAAAACAAACCTGAGTGAAGTTAGTTGATCAGAAATAAAGAACCAGAATCCAGAAGGAATGTTTCCAGTAAAGCTTTGCAGTTTAAAACACATTATGTGGAGAAGGCCATGAGTCAACTTAATTATACCGTCTGAGTTCCCCATGTCAATATCAGACGCAGGACTTCCCCCTGCAACAGCAGGGTTGCCGGTTTGAACTCCAGTTCCAGCGTTTTTGGGCAAGGCACCCTGACTCCACCCTGGTGGTCAGAGGAACCAGCAGCAGCAGCTGTGGATGACAGCTTCACTCCCAAAGGGCAGCTGTGGCCTTAAGAAGGACTCATTGTTCTGGATTACTCGACTTTTTAACTCATGTTCAACTTTTAGCATCATATTAGAAGATTATTAGATTATAGGATAGATTATAGGATAGATTATAGGACAGATTATAGGATAG
>NW_015150970.1:595283-603695 GCF_000732505.1 Cyprinodon variegatus | reverse complement strand
AGATTATAGGATAGATTATAGGACAGATTATAGGACAGATTATAGGACAGATTATAGGACAGATTATAGGATAGATTATAGGATAGATTATAGGACAGATTATAGGATAGGTTATAGGACAGATTATAGGATAGATTATAGGATAGATTATAGGATAGAGTATAGGATAGATAAAATGCAAAGTTTCACCGTTTCAATAAGGTTAGAATAAGAAAGAGGCTCATGGGCAGGATTTAAACCCATAGCCTCCTGGGTGACAGACCAGTCAGGAAAAGCTGTTTCCAGATATCCAGAACTCGTCATCATTCAGAGGCAATAAACACCTGGATGCATTTATTAACAGCATAACCCTGAAAACAACATGGTGGTGGTGGAGGTCAACACACGGCTGTAGAGGGCGCCATCATCCTCTGACTACTTCAGCTGCTCTCTGTCTCTCCAAAGCAGTGAGGTCCAGATAACCTGACTCCTGGGATGGAAAATATCTGGTTTCATTGCAGCTTTGTGAAATTTTAATGTGAACTAAAAGCCATTCATTGAAATTGCAGTGTTTCCATTTAGCAAATGTTTTTTTGTATTTAAATTTAGAGCAATAATAATAATTCAACTGGACTGCCATTGTGCGGCGTCTGAGGTTAAGGGTCTTGCTCAGGGACCCAGAACAGCAGTCTGTGGGATTAGTTGGGAATCAAACTCTGAACCTCAGGATTCCGAGCCCTTTACCCAAACAGCTGTTCCCCCAGTTGATGATTAAAAAAATGTGGTGTAGAAAAATGAAAAAAAGTTTTTTCTGCATCTGAAACCAAATACAAACATCTGTTTTTCATTAATATAAATCATAAAAAATGAATGAATCAGAGATGAAACATATGGATTTGATCAGATTGTTGGGTTCAGCCTCATTTCTCTGAGTGAGAAAATAAGGTCTAATAGTGAAATATTCTCCGTGCTTCATGGTGCAACTGTCTAACCTTTGTCTCTATAGCAGCTTTTATTCCTCATTTCTGGGCTTTAAGGCCTTTTTCTGTGTGTGGAAGTTAAAAAGCTGCATGTTCAGACATATGGAGGATAATTATACTTCATACACATTTAGGGCTCAGATTGTCTCCCGTCTCAGTCTATGTCTTCTGTCTCCAGCTGTCAGCGTGAGCTTGGCTGCAGACCCCCCCTGACTCTCTATCTATTCTGCTGCTTTATTGTCCACCACTGTCACTCATTCCCGCAGCCTATTATAAGTTCCCCCGAAGAGGAATGGAGCGAGACGGAGACACAGGATGGAGAGAGATTGAGGAGCGGCTCAAGTGTCCCATTTGAAAGAGCAGGTTAAGGTGTTCTGATAATAGAGCTGGAAAAGGCCAAGGGCAGCTTGGAAGATCCTCCGCTGAGGAACCAAAGGAGGAAATAATGACGGCTACATTTTCACCGCTGTTAAATTATGATGATATGATCTGATAAATTAGGAGTAACATGAAGTGACCTTCTAAACCAGCCGAGTTAAAGGAGCCGAGTTAAAGGTGTGATTTCTACATCACAGCCCTGAAGCGACGGCCCAGACCAGCTGATGATCTACAGTCCAGCAGGTCTGGATCCTGCGTTCTTTGGTCCCGTTTTCCCACTAAGAGCATAAAAGGAAAACCTTCCAGTGATTTCCAGCAGAACAGTAATCAGGAACAGTGAATTTAAAAGCTTAACATCTAAAACAAACAAAATAAAAATTTATATATTTTTTTCTTCTTCTTGTATTTAATATTGAGGTTTAAATTTTAAAAGCTTATCTGGTTTAACAACAAGTCGAAAGAACTGCTGCATCAGTGAGAAATTGGTTCCAGGTGAAATCGTCATAGCATGTAAGAAATATTTGACTGAAGGAGCTTAAATTGTGACTTTATTTTAGTTTGGACCATTTTCTCACTAATGCTGCTGCAGAAACTCCTCGTTGTTTCTTAGCTGCATCTTTAAGCTCCGTTCTTTCTGTGTTTCTTTAGATTCTCATCTTGTAGTTTTAGTTTTTTTTTTTTCAGTTCTTCCTTGTTTTTGCTGCTGGTTCATTTCTGTTTCGATCAGGTTCTTTCCTCAGCTCCTCGGTTGCAGCCGGCCGGCCATCGTCTGATTCACCCGTAGTGTCCTTCATACCGGTTCTGTCTGGTTTGCAGGGATGGCAGCTGGTTTGCTTGAAAGGTTCATTTCTGTGTCTCAGTCAGATCTTACTTTGCTTTTTAAACTAAAACTTTAACCACTTTTTTTTAACAGCAACTCTGCTGAGCTGCTCATCAAGATGATGTTAAAAACTTCTGGACATTATTTGGTGAATAAATAATGAGGAAGGAAGAAAGGAAGGAATTTATCCTTCTTTCATATAAATGTTGAAAGAATAGAAATAAAAATGTTTGATTGATGCACGAGGACTGAAATGTTTAGCTGCAAAATATGAAAATGTTTTATATTGATCTAGAAGCTAAATTACAAACAAAGCGGCCCAGGTGGCCTCGGCAGACCTCTTTTTTTTTTGTCCTGTCTGGTGATGTGGCAATAAGAATAATTGTCTTGATGCCAAAGAGCCAAACAGATTTTACTTTCACAAGTGGAGCAGTACGGCTATCGCCATGGTGATCCGCTTGATTCATGCATAGAAATAGCTTTATTATAATTCATGCAGGGAGTTTTACAGATTATATGGACACTGCAATGTAAATAGAGCAGGAAAGGAAAAACAGAAAAAAGAAAAAGGAGATAAAAGGGAGATAATGATAAAACATTTTCAGTCTGCTTCATCACCTGCAAAGAGATGGAAATGTTGGCCAGGAATGAGCCAGCAGCCACCCGGGCATCCAGCCTCAAACCCCAGTGTTCCACCAGTGTTCCAGAATGGGCTCCGCACTTAGCGGAGACAGAACTCTGATGGGTTCATAAAGAGGCAGACCTTGGATATCCGCTTAGAGGAGCCATTTTCTCCCAAGGCCACATGTGAGCGAGGTCCAGGGCTGAGGCACAGCTCACCGCATTCAGACCTGATGGAATTACAGCCTAAAAAAGGCCTTTTGTTTCCAAACCATCACATGAAAGGAAATTGATTTGGATGCTGAGAAACCTTCACAGGCTCTGCAGCCTTCATGCACTGACCTGCTGGAAAACATGACCGTCATTCCACTGAATGGATAAAGAAGAAAGATCCTGCTTTAAAGTCGACACCATCAAACTGCAGCGGAATATGCAGCTGCACGCAGGAGGAGGTGGAGGTCAGCGAACAGCCTCAGCTGTGGAGCATGGTGGTGGGAGCATCATGCTAAGAGATCCTGCTGCATTTCACAGATCAAACTAACAGCAGTTGCTGTGTTTAGGTTCACATCTGGGAATAATGGAGCAAATGTTAAGAAAGTCCTAAAACGATAAGATGTTCTCAGCAAACACTGATAAAAACCTGAGCAGAGTGTTTTATATCAGGAAGTTAGAAGAATGAGCCGGAAGGGTTTGTGCCTCGGAATCAGACTCCTCAGGCAGGAATATCATGAACGGCTGCAGCTCTGGCTGCGGGAACGTCTCTGTCACCACGTGATGCGAATAAATTATCTAACCTGTTGAATTACAGAGGGCATAAGCATGCACTGTGCTCCTTGATTCTAATCCTCCATCAATCAGCAGGAAGACAAAGACATCTGGGATGGAGCAGCGACTACCTGAAGATAAGCTCAGCCTGCAGCTTCACATCTCGCTGTTTTCTCCAGAGAATTCCAGCTCTGGGAATGTGAGCTAACAGAAACAGAGCCATACCTCTGTTCGAACACTGCCAGCCCCCTGCGGACCAGCGTAGAAAACAGGCTCAGTTGCTAGGCGATGTGTAATACACCTGGAGAGACTGGGTCCACATCTGTATGCAGCTCCATGTGCGGCAGCTTTAATTCTGCCTCGCCTACAGTCCTGCTGATGCTTTGCTTCACTCCAGTCCTCTTCTCCTTCTGGTTCATCCTTCTGCTTGTTTCCTTTTAATGTCTGTGTGTGGCTGTGAGCGCACCCTGACTGCCTCCTTAACGAGGCCTCGGTGGCTGATTAGCTCTCAGACAATATGGCCAGAAACAGAACGGCCCATTGATTCCCTGAGCGCGGCCAAAATGGCCGCTTTGGTCCAACTTGACTCCCTGTGAGAGGAGGCGTTCCCCAGAGAGATGAAAGGTGAGGAAGGACTAAACCTTCATGTTGAGCTGCAGCAGACAAACATTAAAATGTTATGATGTTTCATCTGATCAGACAAAAATTAAAATTTACCAAACAATGGTTTGCATTACTGCAGTGTCGAGTACTATGAATATTCTGGCCACTAGGGGCCGCTGTTGGACACCTGTCTGCCTTTGTTTTGTTTGTGAGTTTGTCTCTGTCATGAGGTCTGGCCCCGCCCTGGTCTGGCCCCGCCCTCTCATTGGGTTTCCCTCCATCTTTCCTCTGCGTATTAAAGCTCTGGTTTTTGTTTGTTAGTCCCTGGTGAGCTACTCTGAACTTGTTTTTGTAATTATCATACTTTGCATTCTGGGACTTTGATGCTCCATGCTTTTGGACTTCTTACGTTTTAGAGAACATTTGGTGTTACTGAACATTTTTTTGGATCCTTTGTACTTTTTACAGCAGCAGCCCTTCAACATTCTCCACTTTCCTTGATTGGTCCTGATTGGTCCTTGATTGGTCCTGATTGGTCGTCCCTGGTCCTTAGCTGGTCCTTAGCTGGCCATTGATGGGCCCTTGGCTGGTCCCTAAGTTTCCTTTTTTAAACATGAATCTTTGTACTAAAATATTCTTTCTGTCATGATTTGTGGACATTAAGATCTAAAGATCAGCGCCATCTCCTGGTCAGACCCTGTAATTCAGTGAAAGGGTGGAGTCAGAGTAAAACAATATGCAAGAGGGGGGGTCACTCTGGTGGCTGGAAGTTGGCCGCCATCCGGCTGGAGTCGGACTGGAAACGGCCATTTTGAATGGCTGCTACTGTATTTCTGATGTGCCCTAGGACTTCCATTGTGGATTTTCTGAGTTCATTTGTTGTTTTTGGGAAAAATTAAAGGAAATAATTTGAGTTAAATCTCTAGAATTCCATTTACCTGGACTGTAGCTCAGGGGTTACCACTCAAACCTGCCAAGCCCACGACCCGGGTCCAATCCCAGAGTTGGTCCTCACATGCAGACAAACTTTACGTTTTAGACAAACGCTGCTCCCAGCTGCTCCTCGCTGTGGCTTCTCTGTTTTTGACACTCCACCGCTGCTTAATTTACTCTGATGCCTTCACCATAGATCACTTTAGCTTCTTACAACTCGATTTACAACTCATAACCTGGTGGACATTCCCAATATCCACTCCCAAATCATCTACTCATCGGTCAGGTTTTTTTTGTTGTGTGCTGTTCCTTTGACTGTCCATTGGGTGGCGAGCTACCAGAGAACCACCGATACATTGTGGTAGGAAAAAGTTCTCACAAACCTGGATCCTCTGATTTTGTTTTCCCAATGGACCTCATGAACTGTGAACCTTTTACTAATTGAACTGAAGAGTTTAATTTCTTTTTTTTGCTCTTTTGAATTATCCTGTTGGAATATATTTGTTTTTTTTTTCCTTTGAAATTACATTGATTATCACATTTGTGTGTATATTCTATTAATTCATATCCATATAAATCATATAATATAGCTCATTAACATGTATATGTAACCCATACTATTTCTATTAGAAAATAAATATACAACTATTAATCATAATTTTCTTTCTTGTGCTTATTCACACCCCTTGACTCTTCAGCCGAATCTACTTCTGAGCTCATTTTGCAGTCAGCCAAGCCCAAGTGTTACACTAGCTATTTCAAAGAGGGTAAGAATCATTTAACTAAAGGTTATTGGTTCTTGATTAAGCAAATCATTCAATAAAACATTATTTGGCCAAAAAATGTTTTATTCACCTCATGGATTTGCATTGTGAATTGGTCTGAAAACTTTCCAATTTCTTAAAAATTGGTGAAAAGCTAATTTGATCAGATCCCAAATTCTTCCAGATAAACTTTGGTTTCAAACACAGAATCCATCTTAAACTGTAAAATAGTTTTCAACCATGTTTCCTTCCTCTTTGTACATAGTAGTTTAGTTTAGTTTAGTTTCACTAGTTTTAGTTGAGAGTTTTTAACTGAAATATTTGTTTGACTTGGAGCTGAATGATTTTTGTTAATAAACTCATATTTTAAACAGAAGTTGTGGTGAATTTATTCCATGTATGACCAGAATTAATAGTTTGACCATGATTAGAGCTCGAATCAATCTTTCATTTATTGTTCTAACACACAGTTAGTAGGACTCTGTGTCATAAAATATATATAACAGCCGAAATAATATCTGGGGGGGACGGCAATTAACATCTTAAAGTATCAGAAATATAAACTCCCAGCTGGCTGGGAATTGAAAAGAACATAAAATCACAACACCTCTAACGACCCCCCTTTCAGAGACATAGACAGGTATGGGGCATTGCAGGCTAACAAAGAAGCCAAGCGACCCCCATTCCAAAGGGGGGGACCCGTTCATCCGTTTCTATTTGGATGTTTTCTAAACTAAAACCAGGCTTTGTTGGGCTGCTGGATAAAACCTGGAACTAAACGCTATTTCTGACATTTTGGATTGAAAAATCTTCCTGGATGGAAGAGAAACGTCTTCAAACTTGGAAACAAAGTCCAGAGGATTGATTTTAATTTTTTTGGAAGTAGTGTAAAGTATTTTGGTAAATTCCTCTGACTGGAAAAAGAGCTATATAAGTATATAATTAAGGACCAAACTAGGTCACCAGGATTTAAAACAATCCCATCAGATTTCTGGCAATGCTTGAAATGCTTCTGTTGAAATGTTTAAAATCCTTTCAGACTGATTTGGAAATGGACATGCATTTATTCAGATGAACAAACTTGGTAAAGCAGAGAGCAATGTTTAACCCCAGCATCAACAAAGCTCTAATTTAAGGGTTAAAACCTCAAGCCTGCGCCTGAAGGCAGCGGCTTGATTCAGTCAAACCCGTCCAAATATGCTGCTTAAAACGCTACTTTCACCGCTACGCTGCTCGCTTACTGTCTGAGAGCGGTTCACAGGATGACAATCACAGTTGGCTAAGTCTGTGTTGGACTGCAGTGTCCTGGTCAACATGTAACATCAGAGTTTCTCATCCAGCCCAGAAACACAGACGGCAGGGCTTCGCCCACATGTGCAGAAAGCGATCCCTGCTGCAGCGACTCTCATGGCAACCTGAGCACCGAAGGCTTCGGTGTGAGCGGACCTCCACCTATGATGCTAAATGAAAGGCAGCACTTTTTCATGCAGAAACAATGAGGAAGAAACGACAGGTGCAACATTCTGCAGTTCTTAGAAGAAAGGAGACATGAGGGAGGAAATGTTTTTATGTTAGAATGTAAGTCAGTGAGTCGTGCAGCAGCCATTTGGCTGATGGGTAAACAAAGGAAACAATTACAGAGCCGCTAACGTCACTAATAACCCAAACACCAAACATGCTGGGAAGAAACCGTGAGGAGAATACAAAACAGGAGAGGAAGAAAACATGGAGGATCCTCAAGGATTCAGGTCCAAAACCATAGATGCATCATAAACCTCATCCTAGAAATATGATGTAAAGATGCTGACCAGAAGAAACACTAATGAACAACATCTAGTGTGATGAGAAGCGTGACCTTCAGGGCCTTTCTTTAAAGCTGCAGGCCTAAGTTTAACACCTGAAACCTTATTAACAGCAGCAGCACCCCCACCACCACCACCACCACCACCACCAACATTTTTCTTCATTGCATGATTGATTTTCTTGTATTTTGAAAACTGTATTATTAACATTGAGGAAACTAACAACCTTACAGACAATAGAGTCACTATTTATAAAAGCTTTAAACCTCAGTTTGATTTAATTATCTGAGTTTATGAAGCTTTTTTGGAACAAACATCCCAGCTGCTAGAAAATGAACCCGATGTGGGATCGATCATTTACCTCATCTGGAGGATATCCTGTCATTAATGTTATTGTCCACTTAGTTAATTTTTTTTGATTAATCGATCAATTGATCAATCAAAGCCTTACCACTTATGGAGTTTTCTGATTGAGTTGAAATAGACCCAATTTTTTTAAAAAGGAGAAAAGTAGTAAAGTTCGTCCAGCTCTGATTCTGTCCTCGCTGGCAGCAGGAAGCCCGTCTCTGACCTGCCAGCTGTGGACACATCAGTTCCTTCTGATTGGCTGGAGCAGATTTAGCCGGACGAGCCGCTGTCAGCCAGCATAAACCCATCAGAGGGATTAACTGGGATGGAAACTAGTCTCCGGTGCAGCAGCTAAATGAGCCGACCTGGACAGCGGTGAAGAGGGAGAGATGGAGGCGATGGGCAGGTGAAGAGGGAGA
>NW_015150970.1:591512-594051 GCF_000732505.1 Cyprinodon variegatus | reverse complement strand
AAACCCCTCAGAACATGGAAAACAGATCCAACATGGCGTCTTACAGGATGAACAGAGGAGGAGAATCTGAGCATCAGTGTTTGTCCATGAAGCTGAGGGTCAATGTCTCTGACAGATGATCCTCAGAACCTGATCTTTCCCTGAACCCACACAGATTTTACTTTGCGTCATGGGAAAGGTTTTATTGTTTATATAATGGCTGTCTATTTTTATAAATATTAATGCATTCTGGAATTATGATGTTAAAGGTTTCAGGTTAAATGTCTTAAATGTAATATTTTTCACAGGATTTTGCTAAAAAGGCAAATAAATGCTGCAAAAATGCTCCTTCCTTCAATTCTGATCCTGGATTTAGACTCAAATCATTAATTCTTCCTTTGGTCTTTAATTACATTTTAATAAAGTAGTCTATCAAATGATATTTGTATAGTTATTCATTAGTTTGTCCTCCAGTGAGGAGCTCCAGCAGGTTCAGGAAGGTCTACCTGCCTTCCTGCCTCCTTCATCTGCCTCCAACATTCAGTTCCAGACTTTAACAGAGGAAACCTTAATATTCCCTCCAGGTTTTAGAGTCAATGTTGGTAAAAGGAGAGATTTCACTAAAACCTGAATCTATCAGTGGTTTGAATAATGAAAGTTTCATGTCTATAGAAGCATTAAAGCTGCAGCCTGAAGGCCTGGAGAGCAGCTGATCGTTTCTATGGATCTGAAGTTTGGAGGAGAAGATGGATTTCCACATCCGTCTTTCTTTGGTTCCCAGTTTCCTGCATGAGCATCAAAATACAAGATGTGCTTTTTTTTTTTCTTGCCAGTGGAACATTCTAACTTTATCTTAACTCTTTCCGTAAAAGTAAAAACAATCCACTGGACTTGGTTTCCAAGATGTGAAGACGTTTCGCTTCCCCTCCAGGAAACTTTCTCAATTCAAACTTCTCCAGGCTTCCTGGAGGGGAAGCGAAACATCTTCACATCTTGGAAACCAAGTCCAGTGGATTGTTTTTAGACTTTTATGGAATGACTTTGACCCGGATGACTGATGATTTCTTCTGAAATCCCTTTTGCTCCTCAGACTCAGCCTGAAACGCCCACTAAGGGCTGCAGCCTTCAAGCCTTGAAAGTTTCAATGACCGTCCGTCATTTCAGGAATGTTCCTGTTAATTCGAAGCTCGGCGGCATCGATGTCACTGGTCTAAGGCCACATATTCACTGACAGCGTGTTCCACTAATCACACCGACAAGACGGAGGCGACTGGAGAAGGTCAGAGCCTCCGAAAGGTTGGAATAAATGGGAGATTTCTGCTTGGAAAGAGGCTCCATCTTCAGCCATTTTTTATCTGTTAATGTCAACAAGGCAAAGAAGGTTTCACTGGAAATTGCTGCAGGCGGCGAGACGCTGATGGAGACGCCTTCAGGTGACAGCGAGACGCTGAGAGTGATGAAACATCAGAACAAAGATCCAAGGAGAACTTTTTACTTCTTTCAAAATGCTAATCAGAAACGTTAGACAGTGAGTCAGATTTAGCTGCTTCACTAAAAGGTTTTATTTTAATTTTAAAGGAAAACCATCGACCCATTAAATCCACCAACCACCGTCGCCATAGAAACCTCAGGACTACTTCCATCTTTTCTTTGTCTCCCTGAGGTGATGGGCGGTCGTCCGACTGTAGCTGCTCAAAGATCATTTAGGGTTCTGTAGACACTATCAATGTCTGCGCACAGTAAACCAGAATGGCTGCATTTTATCCCTCAGCATGATGCAGCCACTGCAGCAGAGTTCATGTTTGGAACAGATTATAAGGTCTCTGGAGGCCAGAGAGATTTGAAAACGATAAAGCTCCAGTTCTGCTTCTATCAGGGTGATGGATGTGATGGAGAAGAGATTAACTGTTGATTTTATCTCAGGTCATTTCTGAACGATTTCAGCTTCTGATTTGTCAAAAAGACGTCCTGGGAGACCAGATCCCAGGTTCTGGTTCCTGTCCTCCTTGTCCTGTTTGTTCAGTTTCTCTGATTCAGTGGGAAAGTGTTTGGGCGGTGCTGCAGCTACAACCACTAGCTTCCTCTGTGTGATCTGGAGGTTTCCCAGGTGGACTACGCTGGATAATCCTCCCAGCATGCATGGAAAACCCTGGGGCCTCTTTTCAGTTAAACTGATAAACGATCAGAGACACAAAAACCTCAGCTGCTTTCGTCAGAAACAAAGGAGCAGAAGGTGTGGAGGACAGGAGCCTTTATCTCTCAGACACAGCTGAGGGAGACTGTTCTGATTGGCTGATGGAAGTTTCTCATTTCTTTAAATGTTAATATTAGAATAATGAAGCCTGGAAGTTGCCTGGACTGTCGTACTCTGGATCTATTCGGGGAAAAGTTGGAAAATAAACAGCTAAACTCTAAACAGCTAAACTCCAAACTAAAGAAAACTAAAACTAAAGGGTTAGCCGGAGGAGAACCGCAGGAGAACTGGAGGAGAACAGTTGGAGGACAGTGGGCGGACAGTGGGCGGACAATGGGCGGACAGTGGGCGGACAGTGGGCGGACA
>NW_015150970.1:585762-588233 GCF_000732505.1 Cyprinodon variegatus | reverse complement strand
AGAATAGAATAGAATAGAACAGAATAGAATAGAATAGAAAAGAATAGAATAGAATAGAATAGAATAGAAAAGAATAGAATAGAATAGAATACAATAGCATAGAATAGAACAGAATAGAATAAAAAAGAATAGAATAGAATACAATACAATAGAATAGAATAGAACAGAACAGAATAAAATACAATAGAATACAATAGAATAGAAAATCCCTTTATTGTCCCTCAATGGGGAAAGTCTGATGTTTACAGCAGCAAAATGTTTATAGTAAAAATGTTCACACAAATGTGGACCTTAGAAAAATGTATAAGAATAACATAATAGAAGAGTTAAAAGATAAATAATGAAATCCTGTGAAGTGTTTTAACAATATCAAACTGGAGAATAAATAACCAATATCCATCTCTGGACATTTTTCCAGTGAATTGAAAATAGCAGCGACATCAGAGATGTGCAGAATGACAGCAGCAGGTTATTTAACTGACTGAGGTAGAAACTGTAAAACCAGTGTGAATTTCCAGCTTTGCTCAGTGGTAGAATTGGGATTTTATTCAGTCTTAACGTGTCGCTTTGGTCGTTGTTCAGATCGTCTTCAGGATCAGTGTAGCTCCTGTTCATTAACATCCGGCTTGTTAAAGAAATACTTTAGAGAACCGCCAGCGTTACGTTCTCCATACATCGGCCATTTTGCTGCCTACTAACAGCCGCCTCGCCACGCTGCTCGCTTGCAGGGCGGGGCAATAACCAAGGACCCCTTATGTTAATACAATTACGCCCCTCCTCTGCATATGAGGACATTTCAGAAAACAAACCTATTTAAAATTATTTCAGAAACATTTTCAGCCGTTTTTCATGAACAGAGACACATTTATATGGTTGGTGATTAATAACTCTGCTGGTAGCCTTAGTCTGAATTACTAACCAGCTAAATTCTAACAGCCAGATTCAGGAGTCCAACCTTTATATACAGACTAAGAACCCTGGTGAGTAAGTTATAATCACTGAACTAATAATCAGTGATTGGTTTCACCCTAAATTCAAATGGCTTACAGTATTAATGAGCTTCAGCTGCAGACGGAGGTCACATCCACCGATAAGCAGGAGACAACGGAGGGAATCAAACTTTAATGAGGAGAAATGAGAAATCTATCCTCCCGTCTAATTATCTGTTCTCTGGTTGACATTTTTTTTTTTATCTTGGATGGTTATTTTGGCTCTGAAACAACATTAATAACTGACTTCTGTTAGTTCATTTCCTCTCGCTGCCAAACATCTTCCCTCTGAGCAACGGCAGCAACCAAAGCACCTAAAGCAGCGTGGACCAACCCAGGAGGGTTTAGATCCTCTGATTCATCCCTCTTACCTTTAACTGCAGAGTAAAGATGAGATGTTGAGAAATTTACTGTTATAGGAAATGAAGGGTTGTGTTTGAACATTTCTAGTCTGTGACAGCTGGAGCTGAGGTTACGGTAACGTTGCCTCGTCAAAGACGCACCAGCAGGTTGGTTTGCAACCAAAGCAAGACAACAGCAACCAGATGCAGACAGAAATGCTGCTGATAGCAAAGACCAAACAGTTCAACTAAAAACACTCAGCTTCTTGAATGTCCCTCTTTACTGAGAACATCAGTCGCTCATCGTCAGATCCATGAATGTTGCTTTGAAGGTCCGGCCTGCAGGACCAATTTCTGCTCCTCTATTTTATTCTTCTCGTAATTCAAAAACTAACTGAAAAAAGGTCGTAGAAAGAAGGAACCCCAGCGGTGAAAGGAAAACAGAAAGGCAACAGAAACCAACGGTGTCAGTGTGGTCTGTCTATTTAGTGTAGAGACCCCCCCCCCCCCTTCTGTTTAATGTTTCCTTCCTATATTCCTCACATGCAGAAGCAGCACAGTGTTTAGTGAGGTGGGGTCAACAAGGAAGGCAACCATGAGCAAAGGAACAGACAGACTCACAGCTACAGTAAATAAGAAACCACAGCAGAGGCGACAGCAACTTCAGCATCTGAGCTAAATGCATTTTCCACTGGAAATCTCTCCACTTTCTACCAGAAGCTTCCTTTCAAAGGAAGCCAACACGCAGGAGAACCGATTACTTTGGCTCTGCTGCAGCATATTTTATACCTGATGGGCCTTAGGTATAAATTCAACATAGATATGAACCAAAAACCAATCAAATGTTTACTAACTCATCACACCAGTATTTTTCTAAAAATGTCAACAACAAAAACAAAGATTATGAAAACAAAACCTAATTTCATGTCCAGGTTCTTAAATCTTGCCCTTCTGAGGCTGTGAAGGTAAGTCTGTTTTTTCCATGGACCAATATTGTGTCACAAACCAGATGTTTGTTCTTCTTTGCCTTTTCTGCAAAGTGCTTTAAATCAGTCCTAGCTGTCTTTACCCATGCTAGCTCAGATCCTGACCTTTGAAAAAGGAGGCAGGGAAAGCAAGATAAAGCCTTAGCCTCGCTGCA
>NW_015150970.1:583104-584469 GCF_000732505.1 Cyprinodon variegatus | reverse complement strand
GGGGGGGTCCCTCGTTCTGTCACTCAACCTCAGACCGATGGAGCTCCTGCAGAGCTTCTAACCCAGAGGATGACAAAGCAGGCGGAGGCCCCTGAACCGACCTGTTCCTGCTCTGCTGCTTCCACCTCCAGCCACGCTGCACCCAGCTGAGGTTGCTGCGCTAATTAGAGGCTCTTATTTCCGCTGCTGCTGGCTGTCGACTCCTGCTGAACTGCAGCCAGGAAATTCCCCCAAAACACAAACAGCCTGAGGTTCAGTAGTAATTTAACTTGGTGGCTTTTGTTGTGACTGCATATTAAGCTGGAAAAGGACAAACATTTAGCATTTAGCAGTGATTAGACATTAAAACACTAACATTCACAGAGATGAATGGCCTGGAGGTGAGCGCAGCCTGTAAGCAGAGGATGGGAGGATGCTGGGCTCCAGTCTGAGGGGACTGTCTGATTTTATCAAACACAGAAGCGCAGGTCTGGCCATCCACTCTGAGGCGTTTCTAAGGACTCTAGCTCTATACAGAGATAAGAGGAAACCAGAGGGGGGGTGAAGGGCTGGCAGGAGGAAGGATTTACTGTCTGTGGAGCAGAAATGATTCTGATAAAAACACGCTTCTTTCTTTCATCGTTTTACCCACTTTTCCTTTTCCAAGAGCAAAAAAGGTCATTTGATCCATTTTTCTCCTTCTGCTACTCAAAGGTGACATCTGCTTAAAAGGCTGATTTATGTTCTGCTGTAAGTCAGATAAACTGCAACAAATCAGCCAGCAGCTCAGTGCTGAACCAGAGGCTTTAAAAGCTGTGATATTAATGTTTGAACAGTGAAATACCTTCTGCTCTGTTGGGACTGAATCCAACTTCCCGCTCCCAGGCAATGCATCACATGTTCATTGAGTTCTGATTTCACCCAGAAAATGGATCAACAAGCTGTTCAATGTTTTCAGGGTTCAAATCCCACCTGCTCCAAAGACACATTCTGCATTAGGCAACACGATGGAAGCAGCTGAAAGCTAAACATCAAGCAAACGGGTTGAGTCAACAATGAACACGTCTGCAAAGCAGAGCGTCCTGAAAGGAAACGTGAGGACGTCTGTCCAGCTGCCGAAGTTAAGACCAAACCGGGTCAGCAGCGCCTTAATGACCTGAAGCAGCCCTAAATCTACAAGAAAGAAGAACAGGCTAGTCCAAGTCCAGACCTTCTTGGTGCTTTCGATTTATGAAAAGATGTAATCTCTCCATCCACACAGGAGCTACTGTTTTACAGCAACTGCCAGAAGATTAGCAAGAAGAGCTGTCCTCTTTCCGCGCATACCGCAAAAACAAGATCATGAAAAAAGATCCAGCCAGAGCTCATCATCCACATGGACGATGT
>NW_015150970.1:581691-583094 GCF_000732505.1 Cyprinodon variegatus | reverse complement strand
CAGTTGGTTGACAATGGGAGGACAGTGGGAGGACAGTGGGAGGACAATGGGAGGACAATGGGAGGACAGTGGGAGGACAATGGGAGGACAGTGGGAGGACAGTGGGTGGACAATGGGAGGACAGTGGGAGGACAATGGGAGGACAATGGGAGGACAGTGGGAGGACAGTGGGTGGACAATGGGAGGACAGTGGGAGGACAATGGGAGGACAATGGGAGGACAGTGGGAGGACAATGGGAGGACAATGGTAGGACAATGGGAGGACAATGGGAGGACAGTGGGAGGACAGTGGGAGGACAGTGGGAGGACATTGGGAGGACAATGGGAGGACAATGGGAGGACAATGGGAGGACAGTGGGAGGACAATGGGAGGACAGTGGGAGGACAGTGGGAGGACATTGGGAGGACCGATGGGTCTGGTCTGGATGTTGTCATCCAGACCAGACAGATTATCTTTATTTCTTGTTCTTCTCTTCTTCTGTGTAAAACATCCAACTATTCAAATAAAGCTTTTAGCTCCAGGAGAAAAAGTTCAGAGTTTTAGAAAATAAAAGGTTGCATTGATGCAATTGAATTAATAAAGAGTTTCAGGCAGAAACTTTGCTGCTGAAGAAGAAGCAGCCTCCATTCTAAGGTCCTTTCAGGTAAATAAAGGTGTTTCTCTGAGGAACGCAGCGTTCCGGACACTGAGAACTTTCTCCAGCAGCAGATTGAATTTCATGTGCCGCCATTTTTCTGCATCGATGCTTTAAGCTGGAGTTTAAACTTTCTGATCATGAGTCAGACATGGAAATCATTCGTTTACCTTTTTTCTGTAGACGCTATCTGACAGTAGGAACGTTGAAAAGGCTCAAGAGGAGAAACATGGATATAAAGATCTGCAAAGATAATGAGTCTCATTTACATGTCATTTAGAGAAGCCACGCCCACTGGGAACCTGGCCTCTATAAAGCTGTGAAGTACATGGGGGGGGGGGGCAAAAGTACAGAGGCTTAAATGAACCATCTAACAGCTGAGTTTAGAACTGGGGGTTTCAGAAAGGAATGCTAAAGTTTAAAGGATAGTCTTGGTAATAACTAACGCACCTGTTGTTAGAATAAACACTAAACTAAAAACCTTAATGTGTGGAAACATTGGAAAGAGAAACATAGTTTATAGATCTTGTTGCCTCCAATAAAGAAACTAGTAGACTTAGACAACTTCTAATGAATGAGCTGCAGCTTGGCAGCAAAATGAACTTTTCCATCCTTAAAGTGCAGCAGTGATCAAATGTAAACAGTGTGGCAGAAAAAGCATGGAGCAAAAATGCATTGATATGGAAGGTCAGAGCATTAATATATATATATATTAATATATATATATATTAATATATATATATATTAATATATATATTAATATATATA
>NW_015150970.1:575286-577700 GCF_000732505.1 Cyprinodon variegatus | reverse complement strand
GTTACTGAACGGACAGCAGCAAGTAGAAATGTCTCAACAGTCACAACTCGAATGAAGGCAACAGTGCTAGCATGCTAACTCAACATTTGACTTTTCTCATGTTTTGAAAAAAAAAAACATTTGAAGACACAAAAAAACCTGAAGATCTAGCAAAATTAGCAAAAGAGAAAAAGTTTAACGGATAATAAGACATGAAGAGACTTAGTATGAATATTTGGTGATGAACCAGACGAGGTCCGCTGTTTGTGGGACGTTGGAAAAGCGCGTCTGTGTCGCCTTGCAGAGAGGAAAATGTTGCTGAACCACCATTATTTCATATATCTGAACTGAAACCGCTCTCAGCTGAAAAAACATTTTAAACGGTTGGAAAGTCAAGAATAGATGCGACGTGTGAGGGAGGTTAGAGTAAATTCAATGCTCCTGTTCCAGGCCTTGAAATAAGCTCCAGGTTTCAGCAGCATCTGAAGCGTTTTGACTTCGGATATCATTGAATCATCCGATTCTTTCTGCTGTCAGGCATCAGTTTCATGACTACAATTAAAAAGAAAAGCATTTTTCAACACGTCGCTTGCAATCAGTGTGTAATCACTCTGCTTGTTGAAACTGTTAAAAAGAACAAGTGCATGAGCTGAATAAGAGGCCTGATGAGAAATGACAACAAGAAGCTGCAGCTGCCGTCTCCACTTCTACTAAAACCAACAACAAATTCATCATCCTGCAAAAAGCAACTCAGATGAATAACATGATAAAAGTCGGGATACTGGAGGATTATTTCTTTGTCTGACATTTATACTAAAACCAAGAATTCACTGACAGCAATCATTCAGCTCCAAGTCAAACAGGCTTCAGTTAAAAACTCACCTAAACTCAGCTGCTAAGAACACTGAGAAGATGAAACATGAAGCATTTAGATCTCAGTTCACCTTGAAGTTTATGTCTGAGAACTAGTGCTGGACATAGATTAATACTTTTAATCTAGGTTAATCTCACTGTAATCTTGGAATTAATCTAGATTAAAATGGCTGATTTGAATTCTGCCAAAGGGCATATAAAATATAAGAATAAAATAAAAATAAATATAAAAATCAAATAACGTATAAGAACAAAATAAGATAAGGATGATATTTTGTGTTCTGCATAAGTAATAAGTGAACAGGTTTCTGAGGCCAGGCGTTAGACCAGGGGCTCATCTCCTGCTTCCAAAATGCATCACAAACTTTTTAAAAAGCTTTTCTTCAATGATAACTGGTGATGAAAATAAATAATATCTAAAAAGATGAATCTGTGTTTAATAAGTGTTTCTTCAGTTAAACAATAATTCTGAGATGTAGGCCTACATAACGGGTCATGATGAATTGTTTAGAGGCAGTAGCTTCGTGCCGTTGTTGTCGGCCTGGCTGACCAGGCGAGATGTACTGGTCCCCTGCATGGCGATGGGTGATGTAACTTCTGGTGCTGCTTATGTTTCCCAATTCTCTCCACTGCAGGTTAGTGAAGCTGACCATCATACTTCCTCTACAGTAGATGAGTCACCACATATTCTTTTGAACCTGACTTTAGGTCAATGACCTTATTGGTTTCCTTTGTGGTTGAGTTTTGGATCTTCAATGAAACTACTTGATAAAGTCAATAAAAAGTCGGGGAGGATTGGGATAAACCCTCTCACTCTTTAGATCAAAGAAAAACACATTTGCAGGCCGTTTTTAAAGACAAACGAACATTTGCTGCACATTCTGCACTCATCATAAATGTTATACTCGTTATATTGAATCCGACTAATCTGTTGAGCACAGAGTCATCATACATTCATACCAGAGAGTGAAGTGTTGACACAGCCCTGTCACATCTGCAACACACCAACTGTTGGGTTGCTTTTCCTTGGCTTTGGTTGGCTTTGGTTCAGCTTTCAAGGCTGCTCTCCTACAGAAGCTACTGACGGTCCATCTTTTCAAGCTCCTCAATCTGAGACCTTCTCATCAATGAGCCTGATGTGGTGAGAATGAGGAAGCACACATCATTCTCTGGTCCTGAACTTAGGGATGCCCCACCGCTGTGTGCTCAGTCCACTGCTCTTCACTCATGGCTGCTCTGCTGTTCACTCCTCAAATCTGCTTGCAAAGTTGACAGACAACACCACCATGGCAAAGACAGTGACTGTGTTTGGTCATGTAGAGGAGAGTCACTGCCTGACCCAGTGGTATTCAGATAATGACCCTTCTCCTAAGACCAGTAAAACCAACAGAAGGACAGAGGAAAGCTGTACAGAACCATCAAACCTTTTGGGACGGCCTCCTCTTGTTCTTCATGCTGAGGGAGAATTCAGGAGGTTTAAGATGGTCTCCTCTTGTTCTTCATGCTGAGGGAGAATTCAGGAGGTTTAAGACGGCCTCCTCCTGTTCTTCATGCTGAGGGAG
>NW_015150970.1:565008-574050 GCF_000732505.1 Cyprinodon variegatus | reverse complement strand
AGGAGGTTTAAGATGGTCTCCTCTTGTTCTTCATGCTGAGGGAGAATTCAGGAGGTTTAAGATGGTCTCCTCTTGTTCTTCATGCTGAGGGAGAATTCAGGAGGTTTGCTTGAACTGAGTCAGAAAAAATTAGATTTGCGTTATGAAATAGTCTTCCTCAGTTGTAGCTTTTTCCCTCTGAGCTGTGCTTGTTGCACAGGCGTTTGCTCACATTCCCTTCCTGAAAGATAATTTGATATTTCTTCCCTTCCCCAGGCGCTGACTTGTTTCTCCTCGGCCCTCTGGTCCGATATCAGATTAGCCCTGTCAGACTGCTGCTTTATCAGTTGTGCTGTCCGCCAGCCAAACAAATGACAGCAGCAACTCCACACCTACCACCACCTCTTCCTGTCTGACAAACGACACGTCAGCCCATCTCCTATCCATCTCTCATCCACCTCATATTGCTTCCAGGAGGGGAGATTGCCACACAGATGCCCTTCCACCAGGAACGCAGGGAGAGCAGCTTATTGCTGCTGCAGTCTCATCAGATCTGCTGTTATTTTAGGAACGTTGATTCTGCAAACTAAGAATTAAGGCTGAACCGACCCGTCACCACAAAGCAACAGAACTTTTCCTTATAAAACAATCAACCTATTTCTAAAATGATAGAAATATGAAATGCATCATTAAGGGTTTGACCTTCTGCTCTGTGATCCGTAGATGTGAAGATACGGAGCCAGTCAGCCAAAGGTGATGTCTTCAGTGCCCATCTCTAATCAGCATCTAGTGCTCTCCATCCCGCCTTCTTATAAGCAATTACCCAGCGTCCACAGCATTCACACTAAAGAGCTTCAATTATAGTTGAGAGGGGCTGCGGCTGAGATTAATTACCATATAGAAAGAGAACAGGATCTCCTTCTGTTCTGAACATCTCATTATTCTGAAGGATCAAGTTTTGTGCTCAGTTGTGGAGACACTTTCCTCCCTGGTGAAAAGCTTGTTGCACAGAGAGCAGGCTGGAGAATATGGGAACCGATTACACAGTCCTCCATTTTCTGTGGCTCCTTCATAAAACAACATTGATCAGAAGGAACCTTCTAACATTTCAACAGCTTTTTTCAGCAGCGCTTTACGTTACTAGAATAGAATAGATTATGCAGGAATGGAGTAATGTTACACGCTACAAACTAAATGTTGGTAATATTATTACAGCTACTGAGCAGAACAACCTACAGCCCAAATAAAGAGGAAAAGAAGACAGTTTGTCTTTGTTGTCTTTTTATATCAGGAGAAAACAGTTTTAAAAACAGAGAAGAAGAAGAAAACAGCAACGTTGCTCCAGGTTGCTATAATCCCACTATTTGAAATATGTCACTGAAACCAAACATTTTGTGACTAAAACTATTACAGGTAACATCCGGGAACACCTGGAGAGAGCGCTTAGCAACCTGAGGCTAAATGAACTGCTATTAAAAAGAAGGCAGGCGATGATGTCACCAGCAAACATAAAGAAAATGGAAGAAGACAAGAATCATAATTTTAAAACTCTTGTCAGACATCAGGATAGTTTTCAATGTTTTCAGATGAGCTGACCTTAAAATCAACTATTTATATTAAATTATTAAATAATTAATCAAATTTAATATTACAATAACAAGAACGTTTTCAAAATTCTTCAACATTTTATAAATAGAAAGTAACTATATAGTTACTTTAGCTAATAACTAGTTACTTTCACAGATCAGTAACTGAGTCACTATCTCAGTTACTTTAACATGGAAGTAACTAGTAACTATAAGTAGATACTTTTTAAATGAGCACTGGCACCTTGCTTATGCACTAAAAATGCAAACCAAAGGTTCAATCTCCAGAGCTTTAGGGATTGAAATCCAATTTTACCACTGGATGGGGACACGCCTACTGTTAATGTTTCCTCGCTATAACTCCTATCAGGACTGTTTTTACGCGGCAAAAGGAAACCCAGAAAATCCACCCGGGACTTTAATTTCATCCAGCAGACAGAAACTTACACCTTCAGTCCAGGTGGCGGCAGAAATACAAAAAACAACTTTGCTTCTGGCTCAGAGAGCCATAAAGATTATTTACACACTCTGTTTATTCCCTTTAACATACATATATCTATTTTATTTCATTATTTTAATTATTTCAATTAATAAATAATCAGGATTTCCAGCTTTGAAGTTTAAAAAAAAATGCCTTCCATCATTAGATGCGTTGGATCCATAAATATTTGATCATTGAAATGTTATCAAGCTGCATCTAAGCACACTAGGAAGTGGTCTGTTGATCTGCATGAACTGGATTCACTAATTCCTCATTAAAAAAAAAAAAATAAGACATGAAAAACACAAAAACTTTAAACTTAAATAACAAATAAAGCAAAAAAGAAATCTGTGAAATGTTTGTATTTAACAGCACATTACAGTCAGTAACAGAAAGCACTGCAGGATCCTGCTAAACACATGAATTCTTGCTAAATGCTAACTAAAATGCTACCTGGGTTTCTGAAAAGCTTGGGTCTTTTCAAAGGCAATGGAAGACCCACTCCTGTTATTCTCTCCATCTCTGTTTGTTTAATTAACCTTTTTCTGCTCACCTGAGCCATGCTAACCTGTCTGAACTTCTCACCTTTGTGCAGCGCTAATTTAACTATTTGCAGTCTCTACCAGATTATCAACAGCCTTCAGCCAGTAAAAATCCAGCGTTCTCTCTCACCTGGTTCCCCAGCCGGGTTCAGGTGTATACCAGTATCAGATCTCTGCCTTATCTGGATTCTGACCTTGGTCTGATTTTTAAAATAAAGCCCCTCTGACGCTGGTCTGCCTTCTGGGAATGCTGGTTGTGTTCTGCCCACCTTGGTGGTTTATGGCTTTGATGTTTTCCACTACCTGAAACCAAATGGAACCCAGGAAGAGTATCTCTGCTCTCGTAGAGACTGATGGAGATCCTTAAATAAAGAAATATCCAGACTTCAGAGCAGTAAATCCTGAGAAACGAGAGTATTAGTTCCAACGAGGAGAAGGCTGATCTAGCTAACAGCAGCTGTGATTTGCAGATAGTCCTGAACTGAACTGATATCAGAATTTCATGGTTTATTCTAATTATAGTAGATTTCAAATACAGACTAAAATAAGATCCAGTGATAATATTTAACCGATTTAAACGTCATTGAATAATTTTCTGAAATCCTGCCATCAGTGTAACTTTACCTGCAGGGACCAAACCAGTTTGTTTAGTTCAGTTTGACTTTCGCTCTGGATGTTTTGATCATCTGAGTTAGAATATATCTTTATTTTTTAGCCTTAAATAAAAATCAGGTTGTGTTTGTTTGATCTTAAAATTATTTTACCTGATTTTTAATCTTTTTCATGTCATTGGTTTTCTATGACATTTTTCATGTTTGTTTGAATGGATGAAGGATTAGAAGCTAATAAGGCTGTTATCTGAACCATCACCAAACTATTTTAATCAAGAGATTATTTATTAAAGTCAGAGTTAACTCTGTTGTTTACACATGTTGTTATTCTTTGGTAACTTTTCCTTCCTTTTATTAATGTTTTCACTGAGAACCAAGAAGGAAACATGATCAGTGGAGCTAATATCAGGAGGTTATGAGGAAACAAGCTGAAGTCTCTGAAGTCTCAGACCTTTCTAAGCCCAAGAGATGAGGAAGCATTTCCATCCAAATCATGTCCAGACTGATCCGGAGAAAAAGCCATTAAAGCGCAGAGATTTTCCTCCGACTCTAAAGGTCAAACTGAACCTGGAAGCTTCTTATCGGAACAGAAAATGTTTCTTAGTGGAAAAGTCAGAATAATCAGGTCAACTTGTCCATGAAGATATTAAAAACATCTTCTCAAAACGAACGGATTTCCAGAAGAGGGTGTGAAACGTAACATTGATGCTAATTTCAGCAAATTAAATCAGAAAGTAGTAAAAATAAGGAAGTGAATCGTCTAAAGGAGCAATAAGCTCTCCTGCATCAGCAGCCCTTTAAACTTAATCTAATTTTCATCTTTTATTGTACATAACCGTAATCCTTTAGTAAATGTATAATAAGATATGAAAATATATAGATCATCATGAATAAATATATAAAAAATTAACACCATGGATGAGAAATCTGATGTTTTTGATAATTTTTCTTTAGCAGAAACATGAAATGAAGCAGATCCTAAAACATTGAGACACAGTTATAACGGCCTAGTCAAAGTCTTCTCACCGTCTGTGGATTAAACTCAGAATAAATCCAATGTTTCAGTTGAAAACCAGCATGATGAACCCAGGATCATGATAGAAACCATCTGGGCAGCTGAGCTGAGAGGAGAAGGTTTAACCTGCGGCTGTGATGAAGCTGTTTCTGAGGAGCTGCCAGTCATCAGTGTTCTACTCAGAGCGTCTGCTGAAAAATAAAATCTAAATGAACATCACTCCTCCTCTCAGCCAGTGGGGAGGCCAGGGCATTGCAGAGGATGGTCGTGCATGAAAAGGTATTTTTCTAAAACAGTTCAACCTGAGAAGGAGGAGAAGGAACTTTCTACAATTCAACCTGGAAGCTGGAAGGTTTCAGGAGTTTCTCTCCATTTATAGAAATTATTTTCAATCATTGCCACTGATCTGAACTTGATCAGATGATCTGAACTTGATCAGATGATCTGAACTTGATCAGATGATCTGAACTTGATCAGATGATCTGAAATTGATCAGATGATCTGAACTTGATCAGATGATCTGATCTGCATCAGATGATAACGTTCACAGGTTTAAACATTCAGCCAGAAAAACTACATGTTTTGATTTTTTTATGTGACAAAAACAATAAATTTATGCAGCAGAATGAGAAGTTTTTAGGGGGTTAAATGTATTAGATTATTAAACAGGAAACAGTTCAGTGTTTAATAGAAGCCTTTACTGCTGAAGTTTTACAACTTTGGTTCATTGATTTAAAAACAGAAGGAGGTAGAAAAGGAAACGTCTGCATTGGCATCAATCTATGGAACGCCATGGAGGCGCGGCCGCGTTTGATCCCACAGACTCCACCGTTAAAACGCTGCAAGCTGACGGCCGGCCAAAGGTTTGAGTTAGGAGAGCCATGCATGGTTGTGTGGTTGTGCAGTTATGCAGTTGCGTGGTTGTGTGGTTGTGTGGTTAGGTGGTTTTGTGGTTGTGGTTGTGCGGTTGTATGATTGTGCGGCTGTGCGGTTGCGTGGTTGTGTGGTTGTGCGGTTAGGTGGTTTTGTGGTTGTGGTTGTGCAGTTGTATGATTGTGCGGCTGTGCGGTTGCGTGGTTGTTTTGTTGTGGTTGTGTGGTGCTGTTGCATGGTTGTGGTTGTGTGGTTGTGCGGTTGTGTGTCTTTCTGAGGCGTAGCAAAGCTTTTCACAGGTTTCCATGACATCACTGTGGGGCAGCTTCCATTGAGGATGATCTCACACGCCCACGCCGACATGTCATGGCGCTAATGACTGTCTGGGCTTGGAAACACACACGTCGATTGTTTCTGTGCTGAAGCCTCCCACTCCATCTTTGACGCCGTCAGGGAATTAACACGAGTGGGAAAGCTGGATGTGATAAAAGCAGCTCAGACGAGGTGTCAGGAAAGGAATTCAGTCGTCTTCAAGTCAAATGGACTCATTTGACCTGAAATCATCAGTTCTTTTATAATGTTGCTCGTTCACCAGCTGCTTCCTCTTCATCACTTTCTTCATCACAGCAGAGATCACTGCTGACTCAGGCTGAGGGCTCTGCTCCCCCTACAGACCAGATGGGGTACTGCAGCGAGGTGGAGGATGGGAAGCTGTTGCTTTCACGAACTTTTTCCGTTTGATCTATTTCTTGAAAGATTAATTTATTGAAAAGTTTTATCAGCTTTAATGTTTAATGTTAGCTGGTCGACCTTTTCTGCTCCACTAATCTGGATGAAACTCTCAATCTCATCAATAAAAGAACAAGTTTGTAGCTTTTACATTTTATTATTAATCATTTTTGCTATTCTGCTTTTTACCAGACTGTAATGTTCACCTGCACTCCTGACTGTTACTATAGTAACAACTGTTTACATGCATCCTGCACGGCTCACTTTGACTGAGTATTGGTTTGCACTGTCGACTGTTTATTCTCAGCACCAATTGTTTACATTTATATTTGCAATAACTTACTTTAACTGTAATATGCAATTACCTTCCACTGCACTTTAATTTAGATTTAGCTTCTGTCCAAACTTTATGTATAAAGCCATCTGTATATTATATTCAGTACATATCCAGCTGTAAATTTAGTTCATAACACCGTTTATCTATATATTATATTCATCTATTAGTGAGATTCTGTTTGTAATGGAATTCATCTCTATATTTATTCAGTAGAAAACATGTCCTGTATTTATAAAACCATTTTTTATTCTGTATTTGCTGCTGTTGCCTTTCTAAATAAATAACTTTTGTTATTTATGTTCATCAACTTTTTGATTGCATTTATGACATTATACTTTTTTTTCTCACATTCAGAACTTTAAATGGTGTCTCTGCTGAAACAGGTAATAGAAATAAATCCATCAGTAATAACTGATCAGGTCTAATAATTAAAAGTCTGAGGTGAGTTTTTTGAAGCTGTGAAAACCTGCTGCAAAGCGCTGCTTTGCATCAAGGGTTAAACTTCCTGCTTTGGTCTCCAATGTGGCTGCAGAGCAACCTTCCCATAATGCACTGCTCTATCAGGATGTTTCCCTAGCGTCTTGCAGAACATTTGAGAGCCTAATTCTTCTTCATTTTTAGTTCAGCAAACAAAACATCTCCTTGAGGTACTTTCCTGAGAATGTTTCTTCTCTCTGATTGGCTGTGACCCTGACCCCCCTGCTCCACAGGCTCAGGTCACTGCAACCTTCACTGCTCCATGGCGACCATGAAGGAGGAGCTGTGAGGAGGCATTCAGGATCAACTGCTGTGCCGCAGCAGTTTAGCTGCGAGATGGAAGAAAGTCACAGCTTGAAGCAAATCTTTTGGTTAAACTTTTGAATTCAGACTCTCCTCTAAAAGAAAACTTTAACATTTCTACAGTTTTCTATTCCCTCCACCACCAAGTTCACAATTCTTAGCCTTTTGAAAAGCGTGCAAAACATTCCCCCCCGAGAACAAGCAGGGAAGGTAGAAACTGCAGTTCAGTTTTTGCTGTGATGAACGTTCCTCTGTGAGCTCTGCTCTTTAGAGTCTGATCTGGTCCAGTCATGTCTGAAGGTCGCTCTGTGTTCAAAGACCTGAACCTTTCAGCTTCCTTTATGCAGGCGAAGAATCGGAAATAAGGCCGCTAAGATCTAAATGCTGCTCCTAACAGGAGGATCCAACAGGAAACCAAATATGGTCATATCCTGTTCAGTCACACATTCAGTTCATTGGCAGCTGCAGCAACCATCAAACAGCGTGTTTGAAAGAGAGACCGACCTGTTGGATGAACATGTGCGCCCCCTGTGGGCTGAGCAGGAGGATGGCTCTGCGTAGCGTGTCCCGGTAGCGGTTCAGCTCCTCAGTCCTCATGGTGGTGAACAGGTTGGTGAAGACCTTGCTGATGTTCCTGTCCACCCTCTGCAGCGCCACATCCACACCCTGACGGGACGTCTGGTCCAGGAAGCCCTGCAGGCCGCGGATGTCTGTGGAGACAGGGAGGAAAGTCAACTGGCTGGACAAGAAAAAATGGACGAAACCCTGAACGGGAAATTAGGACATTTTTGACCCTTTAAAAAGGTGCAGAGTGCTACGGATGGATGGAGGAAGAGATGCGCGAGGCGGCGAGAGTGAGGCTGCAGAGGGGGGCTAAGCGGTGGTCTGTGAGACCCCCACAGACCACCGCTTCCATCAATCCTGCTCGCTGGAAAACAAAATGGATAATCTCTGACTGGAACATCTTCAAGGCTGCAGCAACGTATGAAAAAGTGTTAAATATTGATGAGTCTGCCATGTCTGTGTCAGCCTACATCAGCTAATGCATCGAGGACGTCAGCATCTCTAAGAACATCACCGCCGGGCCGACCGACCGCTCTGGATAGATGGAGAGGTTCAGAAATCGCCCATCGGATCTGTCAGGGGGAACATGGAGAGAAACTGTTGCTTCAGCCTCTATTACAGATGATTTTTAGAAAGCAGGGTTTCCCCTGACCATCGTCGGCTTAAAGCTTCATCAGGCCGTCCTCCATCTTGCTTTGCTCCTCTTCCTCAGTAAAGCTGAACTGGGCTCTGCTGCTGCAGCAGGTTGAACGTCCATCTCATCCTCCCTCCATCCTTCATGGTCTATTAGCTGACAGCCAGCGTGTTCTCAGCACCAACTCAGACCCAAAAGCCATTTTTTCTGCTCCACTCAGCAGCAGCTGCCCCCCCCCCCCCCCCCCAAACAACATCCACCATTTCTGCTCTCCTCCTATCGATCCATCCGTCACTCACAGCCTCCTTCTCCTTTCCAGAAAATTGACAGCGACGTTTTCTCTGGGAGAACAAACCAGAAACTGTTTTATGAAATCTGAAACTCAGACCCCCCCCCCACCCCCCCATTCAGGTTCAGTTGATCATCGTTCATCAGTAAAGTTAACGGTAGAGAAACAGGCAACAAAACGCAGTGAAAGAAATTATTGTAATAAATAAAATAATAGTTGCCTCGTATTATTTTCTCTTTATAAAAAACAACTTTTCTTTTTGTTAGAGACCAAAATAAGCCGATAAAACAGCTAAATTACACCTTAAACCTTGGAAGCAGCTACATACACTGCAAAAATAATCTAGAAATTAGTAAAACATTTCTGAAATTAAGCGTATTTAGCGTTAATTTCAGTAGGTAAATAAGACTGTTTGCCAATGGAATGAGTATATTTACTCCTAAAGTAAGATAAGTATATATTATGCACTTAAAATAGGACACCACAACAGTTTTTTCTTGTTTTAAATATAAATGATTTAGTTCCATTGGCAAAGTGTCTCACTTACCTGCTCAGTTCAAGCAAAAAACCTTATTTTAAGCAAACATTACTTCAATTTTTTGCAGTGAAAGGAGCAGCTATA